>NC_056729.1:730266897-730391897 GCF_019279795.1 Protopterus annectens
GGCTAGAAATGAAGTGATTCAAAGTATAAATGGGGGTTAGGATAAATGAGATGATAAGTGCAAGCAACTTGCAAAGGAAGTAGGGAAGTCTCTAGCAAGACGGAAGGGAAAGCTTCAAAACTGACAGGGAAATAAACCGTACTAAAATGATAAGGCCAAGAGTGCATTGTGCCTTAAGAAATATACTCTTGACAGGGAGAGAGAGATGGTGATTACAAAATTATAGGGGATGAGAAAATGTGTGGTTAAGCAAGGGAAAACCAAATACTAGCATAAATAAAACATGTACAGGGTCCTGAATTTTAAAAGATGTGTGAAAGTGTACTCTGTCAATCAGTGGATTAAGGTACTCAACAAAAGTCAGGCTTAATTTGGGAAAGAAAGGACAAACATGAGTGAGAAAAGTCCAAAAGGAAGGCATAGATGTAAATGTCAAGATGAAATGTCATCAAAATGGTAAACCAACTGAGTACATGGAATTCCAAAAGAAAACATAAGGGTCAATAGTTTAATATGGGAAAAGAATGAATTAAGAAAATGACAGCGGCAAGAATATTTCAAAGGAAATATGGACAGAAGAGAGACAAATATAGCAGTCACAACAGATGAAAAGTAGATAAGAATGTTGGAACAGGCACAAGCCAGATGGAGGATGAGGTCCAAAAATGGAATGTTTAGTGAAGAAAGGAGAGCATAAAAAGAAGAAAGAATGGAAGAAAAAGGGGAAGATGGTCGCAAAAAAAGTAGGATGGAAGCTGCAATATGTTCATCAGAATGTGGGACCACATGACTTGAAATCAAGAAATACCTGAAGAGGTGCTCAGCAAACACTAAATAGAAAGCACATTTATTAAACATATTTTAGAATTAGAAAGCTCACTTGATTTGACAAGAGCAAAACTACTGCAAAAAGAAATAGTAAAAAGAAAGAAAAGAGAGACATTTTTGAGCATTATCTTTAAACACCTTCCCATGTGACCTACAAACAGGACTCCCATCCAGATGGATGGGACTGGAGTGACTGGGATAGAATCTGCTTAGCCCAGCAGATGAACCATTATAGGCCTTCATGGACAAGAAAAGGACTGAATATCAGCATTATAAATGCTGTTAGCTTGAGTTGTATTACCTCTGAGACACAAGCTCATTAGTTTCATAGCTGAAAATTTTTCCTAACAAAGCAGTAAGATCTCAAGCCTATGTTTTAAAGACCTTAAAGTATAAACAGATCCTTTGGGCCAACATAGTAAAATAGAATGACACAAATGTTAGATATTGATAGAATTAAAAGGGTCTTTACTTACTACTGTAAGAAAGTGAATGTTTCAAACTGATCCTAAGGATGCTGACAGATTTATGGTTGGTGTAATGGTTAAGGTGTTTACCTTGTAAACATAAGGTGCAGGGTTTGGTTCTCACATAGAGTAATTGGCTGGGCTTAAAATGGCCCACAACAGCAGATAGCCTGGTATTAATCTATAAACCTAATGGCAGAGAGATTATTATGCAAGGAAACTGTTTAAAGCTGATTAATCTAAACCTGTTATGCAGTCTGTATCAAATTCTATCAACACACTAAAAGTATCAACTGTAGAGATATTCTGTTTAAATGTGGGAAAAGGGGTTAATATAGCTATGCTTTGTACTAATTATGGTCACCATGTGATATCCGTGAAAAATGTATGCAGCAAAGCATGCCACTAGTGATGTTGAACTTATGTGGTGCGGTACATTTTTACTATAGCAATTGATCCAACCTTCTCCTATGGTGTTATTTCAAAATTAATTGAAATGTCTTATTGGATGAGAGTCAGCTACAATGACTGCTAGACTAGTGCACTAATTATTTAACTAATTAAGTTATTTATTAATTAATTTATTTATTTGTTTATTTGTTTACCAGGTAAGTAGAGTTGTCCAAAGACCCTTTTCAGGCACAGTTCAGGATAAAATGCATAAAATACTTACAAAAACTGTTATATAACTAATGGAATATAAGACAATGATACTTTAACAATATAAAAGGTACTTAAGTAACAGTAAATGCACTGTGAATAACAATACAGATCTTAAATGTATTCACCAGGATTCAATAAAGTATGTGTTAGCTCCATGTAGAGCCTACACTTAATGTATCCTTATACATGGCCACAGTTCCCCCTCAGCAGTGCGCCATGCATATTAATCATGGCATTTTGCCAAGGGAGATCAGAGTAATAGAGAAATCAAATCCATGCAAGCAACAGTGCAGAGGTTGTCTCATACTTGTGGATTGTCCAAAAAAATTCAGGACAGATGGTAAGCACAGGACAGTTGTTTTTTTTTTAATCTTTATGAGATATTTGCAGTGTGGCTCGGTGCTTAGCGATGCCGAGCTGCGCTTATACATATACAGCAGACAGCTGCAATTTATCTAAAAATAGAAACCGGATATAATCAATTGTATATATTTTTCATTTTTTTCTGCTTTTTTGTGTGGTGCTGTGCTTAGCGATGCTGCGAAGCATTTATACATATACAGCAGACATCTGGTATATATCTAAAAACAGAAACTGGATGTAATCAATTGTGTATATATATATATATATATATATATATATATATATATATATATATATATATATATATATATATATATATATATATATATAGATATAATATATATTGTGCTTGTTTGCATTGCATGGAGCTGTGCTGAGCTATACTTTGCTTGGGTTATAGATACAGTACACATTTGCTAGACATCTAAAACTAGAAACCAGATGTATTCAAATGTTGTAGTTCTACAGTGCTTAAAAAAGCACACAAACTCATGCAGCAAAACTGTGCTATACTTACAGGCACCTGTGTAGTATTTCTGAAGCTATACAAGCTCCCTTCACTACCCCAGTGGCTAGATAGGTTGAGTTATAACTACAGTGTATTAGGCCTCAGGCTCGAGTCCTGAGCAATCATAGTTTTTACATTTATTGTTGTGTAAATGTGTCAGGTGACTGAAACATGAGTTTAGTTCAAAATTAAAAAACTTACATTTGGAAAAGCTGCGCGATGCTAAGCAGCACTTAAACATGGTCAACAGCCTGGTCTCATTTGCGTGTTGCTATGCACCACTTAAACATGGTTTATGTGAGTTTGTGCAATGCTAAGTGACACAGCACTTTTTTGAAAGTTACAGTATGACATATAAGGGTAGAAAGGCAGTCTATATAATGCCCAATAGGTGGGAATTTCACACCATTCGTTGGAGTCTTCACTTGATTGTCGATATGCCTGCTGGTGTTGGAGAGAGAGTGCACCTTCAGGCATAGAGGTGGGGTGTGCAGGAGTCCAAAGTTTTTGTTGGACTCCTGGTTAAAAACTACGGACCCTGGCTGCTACACGGCTATTACCAGGGCTCAGAGTGTAAGTCTGAGGCATGGGATTGGTTGATTAGGGAACTTAACAGTGCTTCTGGTATCCCCTGCACTGGTAATTAGTGTCATCACCACTAGGATGATCTGAAGCATAGGAAGAGGGGAACCTTAGACACCTGGGTCCAAGATGCTCGGGCTGGGCAGACCCCGCAGATATGCAAGTATGTTTTGCAACACTTTAGAAATGTAGAAGCTGAATCTGTGCCAAACTGGTATGCATAATGGTTTGCTTCTCTTACAACATCTGCAGAAGAGAGGGCCCGCAATGTTCAGTCCTATGCAGAGTGCCTGGCCAGAATGAGAGGAGAGTGTGGTAACTACGGAAATTTCAAAGTAATAACTTAATGCATAAAGTTCTTTTATAATAAATATTTACAGAGTTTGCAGTCTTAACAGTCAGGTATGGCATACCTGGGACATGTAACATGTTTAGCAATGTGTTACTGCCTACCTGAAATGGTAAAGAAAGTTAAATCAAGTAAACATGCATTACTGTGTCGTATAGCATCCAAACAGCAGTTAATTTTGGGATATCCCTACATTAACAGTCACTTTTCTGGGCTGCTCATTGTGTGAAAAATGCTGTAGGTTGCACTCAATTAATGACGAGGGTATATGGGTTGTTTATTAGAAGTGTTTATTAGCTATCCATGCTCTACATGTCAGACTTGAAGCAACATAAATCAATACATTTTAAAGGGTGATGGTGCTTTGATATGTAATGTTTTCAAATGATAAGTGTTCACTATTCCTGTATTCACTGCATGCGTGTTCTAATCTGAGACCAGCCAACTGTTAAATGAAAATGAATGATGGATGCAGCAAAAAGTGTCTGAAATACATGTAGTGCAATACAGAGCAAGGCCCAAGCCTGTATTCTAGCCATTATGTTTGCAATAATGGTGTATATTCCACCCAGTTGAGAAACAAGGTATATGGGTAAGGTAGCTAAAGTCCTGGCCATGTATCCATATGTCTAAATGCCAGATTTTAATGTACATCATTAATAAAGTTTAAAACAAGATTGTACATTGATAAGTAATCTTTTCAAATGTGTGCATTATTCCTATATTCACTGCATGTGTGTTCTAATCTGACACCAGTCAACTGTTAAATGTAAATGAATGAACAAAACAGCAAAAACTGTCTGAAATAAATGTAGTGCAATAGAAAGTTAGGTTCAAGCCTGTGTTCTGGCCAATTTGTCTGAAATAAATGCTATTTATTCCACTCAGTGAAAGCACAAGGTATATGGGTAAGGTAGCAGAAGTCCTGGGCAGCTATCCATGTGTCTAGATGCCAGATTTTAAGGTTACATTACCAATAAAGTTTAAAACAGGATTGTGCTTTCACAAGTGATCTTTTCAAATAAGTGGACATTATTCCAGTATTCTCTGCCTGTGTGTCCTAATCTGACACCAGTCAACTGTGAAATATAAATGAATAAAGACTGCAGAAAAAAATGTCTGAAATAAATGTAGTGCAATACCCACAGTAATGTTCAAGCCTGTGTTCTGGCCATTTTGTCTGAAATAATGCTGTATATTCCACCCAGTTGAGGAATAAGTTATATGGGTAAGGTAGCTGAAGTTCTGGGCAGTTAGTTATCCATGTGTATAAATGTCAGATTTTAAGAAGCATTATCAATAAAGTTTAAAATTCACTGCATGTGTGTTCTAATCTGACCACAGTCAACTGTTAAAATAAGTGCACATTTTCCCTGTAGTCACAGCATGTGGGTTTGAATCCCATGGCAGCAAACTAAGAAATCACGGGCTGTTTAGTCTACTTAGTAGACACGAACATACCTCTTAACTGTCATGATTTTTCAGCATGTAATGTCTAATGTCCCATATGTCTGGTCCTAGATTAGCAGATAAATGACATTACTTGGAATGCAGTTTATTGACAAATCCATTATCAAAACACCCTGCTATTACTATATGAGCAAACTATGTACAACGGTTCCTTGTAGTTATGCCTTTGTATCACCATGTGTTAGAGCTTGGCCCATACTGTCCCATGCTAATGGTTTGAGAGCTATGTATGTGCAACACCATCTGTACCATAGTTGCAGTCACTGTGTACTCACAAATGAAACTGTACATATGTAGAAGTATGTAGTATCAGTCTGCGTAGTAATATTACCTGCAAAGTTACTAATGGTATTTTTCTGTCTCTCACCCCAACCCTATTCTTTAATTTATTAATGTTATTTATTATTATGATTTGACATAAATATATATTTTTGCAACTACCTCTTATGTTGTCATTATGTATAATTTCATATTGTTTGCTGTCAAAATGCTTTTACTAATGTTATTTACTGTGTTCCTCATTATATTCCTTTCTATTTCATTTAATTAACAATTTTTTATCTTCTATAATGTAAATACTACCATCTGTTTGGTTATGTTTATTCTCACCTTATATTTATATTTATTTTTACAGCATGACAAGGTAGGACAGTTCCTGGCAACCTCACTTACCTTGACGCTCCCAGCCATGGCACTGGCACCTTGCGCGTCTGGGCCACAACCTGGTGGAGATCTCCCTGCTGCCCCTGCATGATCTGGGTTTTCAGGTAGTTCTGCCCCAGAGGCCTGGGATGATTCTCCCCTCTAAGAGTGGAAGTGGAGGGGGGTGATTATGTCATCCATGAAGAACTGCTAGGCATGGTGCATGGGCTGCTGTGCCAAGCACTCGGTGCATGCCTACGCCAGATGAAGAGCATGGTGTTCATCTTGGTGTAGCAGCCTCGTCCCATGCACAGATGTCAACCACTGCCTTCACAGGACTAGTGAAGGAGTAGTTCCACGGGTGAGGACTTGAGTCACACTGCTACTGTGTCTGACTTCCATGGGACTGGGATTCTACAACACCCTCCCCAACCAAGATGATTACCCCCTCTTATGTCACGCAACAACCCTGCATGCTGTCTTGTCTGTCTGCAAACACATCCTCAACTTCCCAAATTACCTCCCCGACATGTACCTATGCCCCTTCCCCAATATTCCACTTTCACCTTAAAAAAAATGGGTGCCTGCCCCTCCCCCCCCAAAAAAAAAACGAAAATAAAATTGTCCCATACACTCTTCATTTCACACACATGTCCACTGGACACACATAATTTGGTCCAATTGGCTTGATAATGTACTTCTGTTGTCTTCACCCTCTCTCTGTGGGTGACAGTCCAAATTCATCTAAAAAAATCTGCTAAGAACACAATTGTTGCTGTACAAGAAATGGATAGCTCTGGTTCTTTGTTACTCCCTCCTGCATATACCTACCTTTCACTATGTTTCCCCCTGCTTGCAACCCATTTCACAACTGTCCTATCTCTCTATTTTTTTTTCTTTAAAGATTTTTTTATGTGTGACATGGCGCGGCATGCTGCATCGTTTAGCTATGCTAAATAGCGCTACATTGATATATGCATTTGAAAAAATATTAATTACATTCAAAAAGTACACTTGCACCCTATTTTGAACCCTAGGACCATTACAACTGCAGAACAGTGGACCACCTCACAAAGCCAAACAGTTGCTAATTAACACAGGTGTTTTAATCAAAACATAGTAATGCTCATATTCCCGTTATTAAGCATGTTTAAGTAATGCTGTTCATCACACCGTGCAAATCAGCTAAAACAGTAAGCAAAAATAGGATTGTAATTGGGACTCTAGTACAGAAATAAATCAGTATAAAGCCATACACATAAGAATAGACATAAGTGAGGTATCTAATAGCAGGTAACCCTGCAATTATATGTACAACATGTAAAAATACACTTACTAAAACATTAAGGTAAAAATTGGATTTTAAGTGGGACTCTGGTAGACAAATACAGCACTGTAAAGCCAAACACATAATAGTAGGTGTAAGCGAGTTGTGTAGCAGTGGATTCACTTCAGAATCTTGAATTTCCAAAACATTGAATTTCATATGATTGAGATCATATGATCAATGTTTTGGAATGTTGAGATTTCAAAATAAATCCAACATAAAAAAAAAACTTTTTCAATGTTTCTGCAGGGTGGCAAGCCCCCCTGCATTCCCACACAATCGCTACTTAACTATACCAACTACGAGATCACACTACAGTGAGGGAAAGGGAAATCTCCTAATCTGCACTCTATGCAGAACTCCATTCAGAATTTCAAAGTTCTAAAACTTCAATCATATGGTCTCAACCATATGAATTTCAAGGTTTTAGGATTTCGAGATTCTGAAGGGAACCCGTAACAGCAGATAACTGTGGAATGATATCTACAACATGTAAAAATACACCTGCTGTAGCAGTGACTGTGTAGCTCAGTATGCAAAATGCATTGAGAACATTAGTTTTTGGTACACAGTCCTTAGTTCAACTACAGCTATATCTAGCATTGAAAATAAATGTATGTAGACATCAAAATTATAAATTGTGATATGTGTGTCTGTCGCATCACCTATTTATCCAACTAAAGCAGTACAAATGGAATGTCTGCTTTTAAATAATATAAGTCAAACTCCTACAGATAGGACCATTCTTAACTACTCCTATTACAACACTAGAACATGCAGAGAATGTCAGGTCAGGCATTATCCTGAATTTCCAGAGGATTTTGAAGTATGTACTGAAATTGTGGCCCAGTAATATCAGACTGCAGGCCACAATGATTTGTTAGTGATATGACAGATGACCAAAGCTGCACAAGTAACATACCTATATGGAGGTTGTGCTAGATGCAAGGGTTGTCAGCAGACATGTAAAAGGGGAATACCATGACATAACATGTGACTTTGCAGTTGCCCAACTGTGTGACATAATGGTTAATGTACCCCCTACCTTTTTCTAGAACACACCAAATATTTTGCCTTTTATTCTGTTAATGATACCTTTGGCTAATATACTTACCTTAAACACATAACCTAATTTGCAATGGGATGTGTTCCCTCAATCTGGCTCTACTCATACCACAAAGCTACCATGGGTCCCACACTTATTCTTAAAGATTGTTGTCCTGCAAAGTATTCACCCTCTCTGCCTTTGCCTAGTGCCTGCAGCATCAGCTTCAGCCTGTAGCACACACATTTATATGTAAAAAGTAGCTGGTACAGACATTCTCTCTGCGATGACAAAGCATCTACCCTAGTAATTTCTACCCCAATATATAAGAAAAGGGCTGTAATCTACATTGTGGCCTTATATTTTGTTCAGTGGTTGCATGGGATTGACTGATTATACTACAAATCAGCTGTGTAGACCGCAATTAACATTTCAGAAACACAAAATTAGTTCAGAGGCAATCACTTGCTAATGAAAACCATGTAAAAAAGGCAAACATCAAGCTAGGGGAACCATTGTGTATGAGAGTTACTTTGTAGGTTGAACTTGTTGGCACAACATTTATATATCTGCACCTTTCAACAGAGGAGTATTGTACTCCATCAGGTATGCAACCATTTTGTTTCCAACATGATGCATATGTCTGAATATATTTAGGGGAATGGGGATTACATCATTACGCCTTTCTTAGTACTGTACTGATGACATGTCATTGATCTCCAATGTGTTACTCCTACAGAGGAACTAAAGTACAGTAAGGGTAGAATGCTTTGTGTTAATTAGGTACACCATTCTTTTGGAAATTTCCCTTGATAGCAGTTGTTTTAGTACACTGCTATTTGTTTGGCATGGTTGTTTTTATATATTATAATGGGGGTTACCCCTAGGGGCCACACTACAATGGACTCCTGTGCTGAGTGTGTGATCATACATCAGTATCCATCATGGCACAAACAGGAATAGCTTCCTATTGCTACTGTCCTACTTGCATCCACACCCTTTGCATGTTTGCACACTGTTGAATATGACATGTGTAATCAAGTCATGAATACTGCTAGCCATCCTTTATTGATGTATCTCTACATACTGTATTCCCATGTATGTGATCCTGACATGTGTTCCCATTTTCTTGTCTTTCAGGAAATATGTATCCCTAATGCTGGGGCCCTTTTACAGATGCTGAAAATTACATCATCCTGGAGGCCTTGCATCAACACCATCAACTCCTGCTGTCCATGGGGAGGTCAAACAAGGAAGAGTGACAACATTGTGGGCTGACCTGGTCCACGATATGAATGCTATCAGTCACCAGAGCAGGACATATGAGCAGGTGTGACAATGTGCCACCAATATGATCAATGCCACATGCAGAAGAGCAACAGACATGGCCAGGGATTGTGGTGTCACTGGTGGAGGGCCTGTGACAGAACAACCATTGTCAGCCACGGAGGAATTCTTGGTGAACCCATGAACACATTACAGCTCCCAGGCATCCATCATACAGTATGTAGTGGATGTGGATGCCACCATTTCCATGCAAGAGGAGCATCCAGGTATGCCTAGTTGGATCAGCATTGGAATACTATAGCATTCTGTGTGTCATGGTGTACATAGTTTTATGTGGGTGTCAGATGCTTTTCTGGGGGATGAAGGAGGTTAGCAGCACTTTGAATGTCATGTTCAGATTGTGGCCAACATACAAATTAACATAGCATCTACTGTAAATGTGGGATCTTTGGATGTATTACCCTGTTATAGTGCAACATGTGCTGCTGTTTACATTACATCTCTCTCATATTTTTACAGGACCATCAGAAATTGGATGAGGCTGTGCTCCTGCTCCTGGTAACTCCAATATTGTTTTGTTAGAGATGTAGATTTAGTGCAATGTATTCGCTAAAGTGTCATCCCAGGCCTGCTGGCCAGATTGATGTACTGTCTGCATGACTGTCAACTGTGCATATATTTTCCTAACAGTACACAGTTTAGACTCATACCTATGCATTGTAGATGGGCACACACTGATATATTTCACATTATTGTCAGGACATTAGAGATTGCCATATGTGTCGACTTTGCAGAGTTTTGCCAAATGTCAACAGTGTACTGCATTGCTGCTTATGAGATTCCTGGGTAAAGAGCTTTTATTTACAAGTAACTACAGATGTTTGTTAGAGGAATGTCCTCATATCCTACTATATGAGGTTGGGGGTTAAACAAGTCTGTAATAGTGACAGCAGTGTATACAGCTTAACATGTATTGCAACATAGTACTGCAGAGCATAGTAGTGCAGGTATTAATGTTCTTCTTTTTCCATTTATCACAGGTGACCTGGGGGGGGGGTTGATCTCTGTCCCCTTCACGACCTGATGTCAGTGTCTCTTTAGACTCTGATGATGATAGTGACCAAGTAAGGCACAGATAGGGGTTTGCAGGGGCTGAATCTGTCACAGAGGTTTGCATCCCTCTTCTGCCTTCATTATCACTGTATGCAGCTAGTATGCTTATGCGTACCCAATCCCCTGAGGCCACAGATATTGGACAGTCAGATAGTGGGGACATTGAACAGGAAAGTGTGACTACTATGGCTGCAGTGAGTGTTGATACTGGCCAAAGAGCTGGCGAGGTTCCACACAGGCGGATTAATAGGGGTGCTCATTAGGAGGCCTGCTGCCCCGCCACCACCTGTTGCAGGTGTCTCATCATCTGTCACTCTGTGTATGCTTAGAGCCATCATGCAGGTGCAGGCATGTTCCAAAATGAACTCCAGATGAATTCTCATGGTTATGGATGAAGCACAGTCTGACATCCATGACTGCCTCCACCTTGTTGCTGATACCCTGGATCGGTTGACTGATGCAGTGCAAAAGAAGTTGGTCTGAGAGATATAGCACACTATCTGTCTTAGAACGTACATTGTCTGTGAGGGAACATGTGGTTAGAGTTGAGCGTCAGACTCATGTTTGTAGGTCAAGAACTACATCAGCTGAGAGTCGACGTGGCCATGCACAACCACGCTCCTGTAGTGGCAGTACATCCAGTGCTCCAGAGGGGAGTGTGCTGTCCAGACCAAGATGTGGAAGGACATGGGCTTGTGGTCCTGGGTGTTCCTATGGACGACACGATCCCAGAAGACAGCAGTCACCCTCAGATGGTAGCCCCAGTTCTGACCTTGGGCATGGAGGTGCCAGTGCAACTCATGGCAGAGCCAATTTCCTTGTTTGGGGGTGGAGATGGTAAACTGTCAGCTCTACCATGCATGGCTCAAAGTTGTCCAAAATACAGACATGTAAGGTTAGCACAGAGCTTGACTTTTTCACACAGACACTCACACACCACTGTCGCAATCAGGTCACCTACAGACACATACACCACCTTTGCATTGTCCATTTTCTCTGCTTCCGTTCCTGACTCATGCACATGCTTGACAACATATTGGGTCAGCCTAGGCCTTCTACACCCCCACAAAACATGTTGTGCAAGTGATGATACCTGTGCCACATCCCTATCATCCTTGTCATCAATGCAGGGAAATGAAGCTATGAGTCTGATGCACAGGGTGAATATATAAATTACTATGTATTTGTTTCATCCATTGTTGCCTTTGACATGCCACTTGTACTGGTCACTGACAGATGTTATATGGTGCCATTTGTAATAAATAAACTACATTATGTTATGTAAATTATGTTGGATCATGTTGTAATGACTGTATACTTACACAATGAAAGGTGCCTCATAGAACTGTTTATGTTTTAGTTTCAGGATTGTGTAGGACACACTGCTGGGTACACAGGTAGAATAAACTCATAAATATCAGAACACAGGATGGAATGTCAGTCCAGAAGAAAAATGTCTTTAGAAAGTTGAAGCAGTATAGGTGCATGGCTCCATAGATTTATATGTGTATAATAGGCTACAAGAACAATGGTGTCTTTCAGCCTAGTCATGCATCCCTAATCTCTGACAAGGTCTGATACCCTTATTAAGTATAAGCAGGGTTTTGGGAGCTGAGACATCTAAAAGTTGTGGCATGGGAGATGAACCACCTACACTTTTCCTGTGTCCATTAGACACATGTATCCTAAACCAGTCATGATTGTCTTTTTCTGCATCCCATTGTGAAACTTGTACATGATGTGCATTGCAGTGGAAGTGTGCTTCACATGGATGGGGAACCTGTTACATATAGGGTGTAGTATCTATGTTACATACCATGTTTCTCCAGCATCTCCTATTCATACCACAGTCAATATGTGGGTGTGTAGAACAGGCACTTCTCATGTTAGTCCTTTCTTGGATATGCAGGAGGTACACAGTGGGATCTGACACCTCCCTGTATGGCAGCCATACACCTCCCCTCCAAAGCATGTAGGAGACAGAAGACACAGTTATGGCCTTGACACAGACTGCATAGGACATGTTATGTACACTATGTATTGGTTTACTGTGTAACCACTGTAGCTGTTACAGGTGTCAGATATGCCTGTGTACTTACATACCGCAGGTGTCAATGCACTCAATGATAGGTGCGAAGAGTGCCAAATACAGTGTAACAATGACATTCTGGGATTTGCATGCCATACCTTTCTCTATAGGTAGTGCAACATTGAATGAATCCCCACGTCTTACTGACCCATGAAAGTCAAAGGCTAGATCACTCTCAGTGTCCATACGTTCCTGACTACTGGGTCAACTGTTGGAGGTATGCAGACACTATGATATTTGCCAGGGGTGGATGACTTCCCAAAGGATAGTATTGTGCATTCCTTGGCATTTAGTAATTGTCAATGGCAACAACTGAATGTGTGTGTCAGCCTATCCTGGATAACCATTGGTTCTGTGTGGAATTCAGCTCCTTATCTGCAATCATCTGCAAATGTAGTCAGTCTGAGGTCACTGATAGTGGGCAAGACTACAGAGAAGGGAATGGCTAGACGGTAGTCCCAGGAATGATTTGTGAGGAAAGCCCATGGGTGACTAGCCTCATTGTTGTGGTGGGCTGACTTTCCAATACTATTGTCCTGGATAATGACTGTCAGACATTTGGCTATCCACTGGCTGACATACTAGTTTGTAAATAATCTGTACAGTTTTTCAACAATGCCTGATGGCCTAATAGTGTCAAATGCCTTGGCAGGCCATGGTAGATGGAGTGAGTCATTTTCCCCTCATCCATTGCATAGTCTAACAGTCAGTGAGGTCCTCTGGTTAGGGTAGGCATGATCTGCCCTTGACCAAAACAAACTGGGTTTGGTCCAGTGTCTGTAGGTGTGCTACATTGTTGCTGATCATTTCCATTAGAATTCTTTTCATGGCTTTAAAGATTAGACTACTGGGACATCTGGGGACAGTGCTTGTCACCGAATGCTAGTTGTCCTGTGTGCAGCTCATTATTGCAGTTAATTTCATCACAGTGTCCAAGAAAATAGTCATCCAAGGTGTCTGTGTCTGTAAAGAGCACAGGCGAACAATGGAGGGGAAAGTAATATGTACACCCTGTGAAGGTAAGGAGTTAGTTTTTACACAGTTATTTTGCAGTTGGACACTTCTCAAGCAGTGTGTACTGAAATTACACAATTACCTTGTGAAGAATACTGAAAAGAAGGGAATCCCTTGAATTGCTGGTGTCTGGAAACTACTACTGCTGATCTCACCACAATCAGTCTCTCCCAGGATACTATGCTCCTATACTTTTTCTGTCACTAGGAGCAAAATGTTAGTACCAAGCTCAAGATGAAAAGTAGGGCACAGCCTGTTTGTTCATCCACATAGTTGTCCCATGTCATGCAAGTCTCTGTAGGCTTGACATACCCTTTTCCAGGCAGATGCCTTGATTAGCAACCAGAGCAATCATTTGAGTTTGCATGTATTATACCTTGTGTTCTGGAATTGTTAGGATTTCACTAGGGTACTGACCATATGATGTTTAGGAGCACAGCTGCAGTGTCACTATATAATGTTCAATATCAGGTGACATAGACATCCAAGGTTGCTTGAACAAGCACCACATCAGCAGTGATCCATGTTAGGTGACAACTTCACAGCAATTCATGCAGCCTGACCTTCAACAGCTTAATGGTGGACATCTGCGTGACATGGATCTGAGGACTACTGCAGAAGAGTGGCCACCTTTGGCCAAAGTGTGTCTACCTCCAGCATGTCCTAGGTATGTCATACTGTACATTTATGTTAGAAGAACATGTCTGTGTTCCCATACCATGTCATGCTACATCTACTTTGCTGTCTGGTTGTTTTATAGACATTGCAGAGTTTCAAGGCCAAAGTTATGACTACAAAGTTAAATAAGTTCTCTGTATATGCACGGAAATCCACATCTTCAATGCAAGGAGTGCCTACAGACAATGTGTTTGATGCAGTCAACCCCAAGGGTGTAGCTGCAGGACCCTAACTTTTCTGGAGTTGTACCTTGTCACATTTGTAGGTATGCTTTTGCAACCTTGCCTAATAACAGGATTATGGTTAATGCAAGGGCCACATGCCTAGCAAAACACTGTACTTACTCAACCATATTATGGCACACTGCCAGTGCTGTTTAACCTTAGGAGAACTACATAAAGGTGATAACATGTTACATTTCAGCATCTGTCAGGCCACTGGTTAATGATGGCCTGCTGTGGCATACACACAAGCAAGACTCTATTGCTAATGGCATTATCAATGACTGCTGATGAGATGTGGAGAGCATCCACGCCACTCTACTCCTATGTCATACAAACACAACGTATGAAAGATGTGACTATATTACAAACCTTGATTCCATGGTGTCTCACACACCAGTCAGTACATATGACAATGAGCATTTTGCCAACATGCACATCTCACCTCGTACTTTACCCAAACACAAATCACACATGCCTGCATGTGTGGAGATCCTTACCAGACACATACAGAAACAAAAGACACTTCAGAAACCCAAGCTCACTACACATAATCATATATCTACAGAACATAGTACACACAATAACTCATTCACCACTGTCTTACTGGTTGAGGCAAAACACAAAATCCAACCTATTATTCATAGGTGATTACATCATGAGAAACACTGATGTCCCTCTCACCAGGCTACATATTGGAAAGGTCACAGTTAGTTGTTTGTGAGGTGCCAGTATGTGCTATACCACACATGCAAGCAAGCCTGTCAACATCAGGTAATGTTGTGATGACATCATACTTCCTGTTGGTGTGTACAACTTGAGACATACCTCACTGGACTATATGCAGAGACATGACTGATCTTACGGACTCTGTGTAGTCTTCAGCTGCATTACACCTTCACCTAGGATGATGGGCCAATACACATGGAAAATGATCAAAGTTAATAATTGGCTTAGCGTGTGGTGTCATTTTAAGGGGATACACTACATGTGAGCCTGGGATGACTTTCTCAATAGACCTCAATGTTTTGTCAGAGATAGTCTTCACCTATTATCCCTGGGATTTTGTGTACCAGCCAAGACTGTTGACATTCCCATAGTGCAAGTTATAGGTGGTGTCTAAAGGGAAAGCTTTCCAATGAGAATTCTCCATTTTCAAGCAACATCACGGTTATGCTGGTATACACTAGGAATGCCAACACTAAACTCCACTCACTGGAAGGTGTCCCCTCTTTGGAATATGCAGACATTTGCGCAGTTGCAGACACCTAGTTCAAGGCTGTGGACAGCACCACAGCTAGACCTGGGACAAGTCCTTCCACATGTTCAGACCTCAAACTGACAGTGTGCAAGGTAATGCAGGTGGCATATACATACTCATTAAAGACAGATACACATCCAGATTGGTTAAACAGTGTGATTCCCTGGAGACATTGCAGGTACTATTAACCTAATCAAGCCATTGCCACCTACAGAAGCAACTCCATGAATCAGGACACCAGTTGTGCTTATTTGAATCTACTTGTGTCTATCAAGATACATCATAAAACCATGTTTTTTGGTGACTTTAACTACACAGCAACTCTGTTGGTTACTCGTGTTCAAACTCACTTACCCAAAGGTTAGTCAACGTCCTTAACTACAATGCCCTGAACCAGTGTAGTGACATCCCCACAAGGAGAAACAATGAACTGAATCAGGTACTTACTAACATGGGTGACTGTAGCACCTCCACTGTGAGGTCCTCCCTGGTGAGATCTGACCACAAATTGGTCTCATTAAAAGTAAGTATCACAGCTGATCCCCACTTGCAGTAAATACAGTGATAAACTTCAGCAAACAAATTATATTCTCCTATGGGATGATTGACTGCCCCTCCCCCTCAGATAGAACAAGCATCTATGCCTAGCTCTACACCAATGATTTTTGCAGGCACCTGTACAACTGCATATAATTGGCTGTATCTGACAGGAGGAAAACAAGCTCCTCATGGCACAGCAAACCTGCTTGGTGGACAAGCACCATTAGCAGGTTGCACAATAAGAGGCGGGCATTGCTGTGTGACACATGGAGTGAGGGAACCCTCTAAAATGGAAGCATACCCTCCTCAGCTAAAATAAGCAAATAGTGTTGTTGTGACATCCTGCAAAAGAAAGCATGTGACAAAATTGGCCTCCTCCACAAAGGATGACTGCAAGCCATAGTATAGTTACATGTGTAGCCTAAGAGAAAAGGACCAGATTGTCAGTGAACTTATACTTAACAATACTACATATAAGCTAACCTGTTGTCTTACAGGTTCTGTGACAACTTCACTCCCCTGCCCCACCACACATACCACATGACATCCCTAAAATATGTCCCATATCTTCTATATCTACAGAGCATGTTGCAAATAGCATCCCTAAGGAAGAAACACAGCATCTACTGGACCAGCTAACATCCTATGCTGTGTCCTACATGGGATCCAACAGGGATTACTAACACCATTGTGAAATCCTTGCAATCATAGTGTAACCACTGGCTGCATCCCAACTGACTAGAAAATGGCAATTGTTATCCCCTTGCACAGATATGGTGCATCCCCTGACCTCAGGAACTGTACACCTATTACCTGAGTAACCATATCATCATGGACCTGATCAGCAAACATATATGTAATCTATAAACTACTGACCCTGCACAGTTTGGATTTCTGAAAGGAAGATCATGCCTGTTAAACATTTTGGACATGTATGAGGCAGTCACCAAGGACCTGGATGAGGGTAAATCTGTGCATACAACCCTCTGGACTTAGCCAAGTTGTGGGATACTATCCCACACTCAGACATTATTGACAAAATCACCCAAGTAAGCATCAACAGTATTATCATTAGAAGGATCTCTAAGTGGCTCACTGATAGAGCTCTTATGCAAAATAGGGGAATCCACCTCCAATATCTGATCTGTAACCAGTGGTGTTCCACAGGACTGATTCCTAGGTCTTCTATTGCTTGGAATCCATTCAACCAAAGTACAAGCATAGAGTAAATGTCTGTGGGTGAGAAGGTTGGCTGATGCCCGAAAACTGTGAGTGGTCATAGAATCTCCCAGTTATGTCAATATCCTATAAGAGGTTCTTCATATGCAAATACTCATTGGCATTCTCATGGCCATAAACTCTGTGCAAATATATATGTAGTATAATTTTTATTGATAACACCTATGCTGCTCCTGGTAAGTAGCACATCACTAGCAACACTTGATGTACATACTTAGAGGTGATAGACCTGAGAACACAGGCCTGGCCACACTGATTTACACCTACTTTCCTTAGATCACCATGTCTCCCCAGTGGTAAGGAGGGAATTATATCTTGCTCATGCCATAACTGAGGGCAACGTCACCTGAAAATTATGTTGTTATAGCTTCCATATACTCTTCTTTCAGCAGGCCAATATTTGAGTGCAATGGCCATTTTGCCATGTAACTTTCGAAACTCTAATGGCAATTGCACACAAAACAAAGGTTTCTCACAAGGGAACTTCAAGTATTCAGTATCTTTCTTATGGGGATTGTCTGAAATAACTGTCATTGTAGCCTGTGTGAAATAGACTACTCAGAGGAGATATTTGCCTTGCATATGGGGCAATGTCTCACCCTGCTTTTTTAGAAATGCTGCATATATGTAGGTGGAATGGTACATGGACTACTCGCTGTAAGGACATTAACCTGGTATGTGACATTCCTAATACATGCTGATGGGAGAGATATGTCTACCAAACTATAACAAACCTTTGAAACAGGCTCCAACCTAATGCCAAACAGAACACCTAATTAGCCTTCTTCAAATGCAATCTGTACGATTGGCTGGGTAACCATCATTTCATTACAGGACTTCTGCCTGTGTCCCTCATGGATAGGGGCAATATGAGCTGATCATGTAAATAAGGGTAAGAAATTGGCTAGGATTGTAATGGCCTTAGGGCCATTAGGCAAGTAAAGTCCAATGACCCCATGTTCTCATATGCTAATGTAAAATGTGCTAACATCAACACACACACAAACATGGCTAAAGTGAGAATAGGACCACTACCAATTAATGTTTAAGTTGGCTACAATTAGATTAGAACCTCTACCTATGTAATAGTACACACCACAAATCACAATACTTAATGCATACACCGCTCAAGTCGGCTATGAACATATCTTTAGGTAATATTATGCTAGATGACATAAGTAGGCCTTGTTGTGGTCAGGAATTTGGAGGCCCATGTCACCTGCTACTACCAAAATACTACTTCTTTCTAAGTCAGTGTGGTGATCATATTTATCTTATAGGGGATTGCACACACACAAACACACCAAGTGGCCTGGAGTGAGATTAGAACCCCTACCTATTTAGTCTTATACACTACAGATCACAGTACGTGTCACATGCACCACAGCTGATGTCTGACATTAGGATGGCAGTTGGTAGTCTTAAGGTACATGACATGAGCAGGCCTTGTTGAAGAAAGAAGTTTGGAGACCGCCATCAACTGCAAGGTCCAAAAAGTGCAGAACCATTGGTAGTTAATGAGGGAGTCCCATTTGTTTTTCAGAGAGATGCAAAGAAACACACCAAGTGGCCTAGAGTGAGACTAGAACTCCTACCTAGCTAGTCTGATACATTACAGATCACAGTATCTATTGCACACTGTGGCACACAGCGCAAACATGCCAAAATTATTACAAAACATTTATTTTTACATATTCCCTTCCTTTTCTCAGATATCCACAATGTAGCTTTTGTACATATATGTATGTGTTCTAATATTTTCTGGGGAGCCATGTCCATATTTCTGATGTTTTACATCCTCTTCTGTCTGTGTAGACTATTGTATGCAGAAAAGTTCCGCATACACTATGGACATGGACACGGATGCCTGTCTGCTTGTTGGATCGCTCCACCTGGGCTGTTTGCATAACACTCACCTGCTTATTAGGTAATTTGCATTACATGGCACCTTCCTTGTTTGCATGTGCTTGTGCGCCGCTAAGTGGCACTTAGCGAATCTAAAATATTTGCTTGTGCGATGCAAACACAAAAAAAATAATGTAGGCTTTACTAAATTCCCCCCTTAGTGTAATCTTTCTGCGTGACTAAAAAGCACAAAAATAGTGATCAGAATATTCTTGAATACATATCATGTACACTTAGTGTAGGCTTTATTGAATCTGGCCCTTTCTGAGTCAATACCTTGGTCTTTTTCTATTCTGTCTTTACCTTTGTGAATAGACACAATACATACCATTTACATTTATACCCCTGTACCTGCTAATTTACTTATTTATTTATTTATTTTACATTTGTTTACTGGGAAAGTCTGACTGGACGCAGTTCCTTTTTCAGCAGAGGCCCAGGGAGAAAAGTTCCACATTTACAACAGGACAATTGTACAAAATATCAAAATATTAAAACAGAGAAGTAACACATAGACACAGTGTAATACACACAGAGTTCTTAATACATTAGTTTTACATATATAGATTAAGGTTTATGCACATTTCTAATAATAGAGAATACTGATATGTCTAGCTTCCAAAAACTTTCTGTATGTCCATATCTATGGAGAGATAACACAGGTAAATAATACTATATTATCAGGGAGAGATAGCAAAGAGAAAATAGGCCAGTTACTAACCGAGAACATTTGCTGGAAGTTTTGGGGGATGCTGAGACTATCTGGATGAACAAGCATTTAAAGACAGAGAAGATCTGTTTGTTAGTATCCAGTCAAGGATGGATTGCCTATTTCATGCTTTATCAATTCTAGTGGCTTGTATGATTTGGGTGAAGCCATGGAGATTATGTGATTTGAAGGGTTTTTTGAGTTACAAGTATTCCAATCTATGTTGAAGTGCCTCGTAATAATTGTTTCCTGGGGAACAGAGTTTGAGGATCAGTAGAAGATGTGTTCTAGGGTGGAGATGTTGTTATCTGGAGGTATATAGGCTCCAACTATGTTTAAGTATTTTTTATAGTTGATCTTAAGTTGTGTAAAGATTACTTCTGCATTATTGAAATCAGGGGTATTTTGTTGTAGGATCTCTAAAATAAGGTTACTTTTAAATAGAATGGATATCCCCCTCCTTTTTTGTCCTTCTACCTACCCTATACATACTGTAACCCAGAGATAGAATTTCATCATCATTCATTTCTTATTTTGACCAGGTTTCAGTAATCAGAGTGATGTCAGGAGAGTAGTGGGTGAGAGTGGCATGAAGCTGTTGGGTTTTGTTAACGATACTTCTAATGTTCAAATTGAATAATAGGAGGCCAGATCCTTTCTGAGAGAGGTTTAGTAAACTATAGCTGCCATATTGGGGTATTTGTTGGAATTGGTTGGTAGTGGGGTCAGGGTTTGGATGGATATCTCTGCTAAGGGTTAGCTGTGAGCTGATGTGTGATATGGTCTTGAGGAGTATTACTATGATTTTGTTATATTTTAATGAGACATTGGGATTGCTTTGTTGTGGTACTATAGTATAGGTAATCTGATCAAAATAAGACTAAAAAAATTAAACTATCATTTGTAAATTAAAGTTGTCATAACTTGGTAACACACAATTTTAATAATCTATTTAATGAGATGGCATGATTCAGATCTTGGTATATACTGGGATTTAAACAAATCTGCCATAATAATTCCCTATACTCTAATCTAAGTTCCCACGGTCCACCTCTAGCGTTCAGTAGAACTTTTCCCAGGATAAAAAAATAAAATCTCTTTGTTATCTAAACATTTTAACTTGTGCTTGTAAAGTGGCTTATTGTTATTACAATTGCTAATGTCATAATAGATCCTCCTTTTCAAAGCTCAGTCTCTCTTACCCACATTATAACAATGGCAGAAATCGCAAAATGCCAAATAAACCACTCTGGACACATTTACAATCACAGTGAATGTTTAATTTAAATTCATCACAATCCCCGGGATTCACAAAACAACAATCTCCATGCAGGAACAGTGTAATTGCTCCTGCATGGAAAATGGCTGCTTCACTCTCCAGGTACGTGCCGTTTTGATGTGCACAAGTGGCCCTACACTGTTCCAGCATGGAAAGCCATGCTGGATGCTAACCAGCTCATTTGTTGATGAAAACCATGCAAATGAGCTGATCTAGTGATCCAGGAAGTCGGCAGGTCTCTGTGCTGGAACAGTGTAAGGTGCAGAAATGTATTTGGTTACTAACCGAATACATTTCTGCAAATTACACAATGGAGGCATGTCAGCGCTCAATAAAGCATGTATTAGAGTGGTTATGCATGCCAATGGCCAAATATATGGCCACTGGCGTGCAAAACCACTTCAAAAAAAATTTTAAACTTTTATCTTTGTTGGCTGATCTCGGCTGTTGAGTGCATGGGAAGTGATATGCTAGTGGGAGGGGGCAGAAAAGTTAAAAATAAGGGTGAAAACATGAACATTAGGGAATTCTGCGTTTTGCCATTATAGTCAATGGCATGCAGAAAGTAAACAATGGCAGGGAACAGTAGTTGCTAACGGAGAAGGCTCATGTGTAGTGCAGTAACTAGGGCTTAAGGCAGTGGGGTATGTTAATGAGGGGACTTATACTGAATCACAAATTTCTAAGTGTCAGACTGCACCTAACCATGTAGGTGCTCTAACACAATTGTGTAGGCAGGAGGCGCAAGGATCATGTAAAAGGGGTGTGTCATGCTTGCTGTAAGCACATTGGATCTCAGTTGGCTGGTTTTTGCTTAGCTAAGCGAGGAGGTGTGTCTGAGGCTGTACTCTTATTCCATGACATGGAGTAGTGTGTTCGCTCCCAGGGGAGGGCCATTTCTTGCTGTTTACACTAGCAACAGTCTCAAAGAGGAAAGATATAGGAAAAGCAAAAGGAAGTAGCAGAACAAGGGAAATGCAGTACAAATCAGTAATATGGGAGTCTGCAACCCACAATGGGCCAATGAAAGCACTCAATAATACAGCTGGCAGTTGGCTACATAGCAGAAAATGGGAGGAGCTGTAAAAAAATAAAGGGCAACAGCTTGAAATAAAGGAGAAATAAAACAGAGATCACTACTATGGGATACTTGCAAGTCAGAATCGGCCATGCAAAGCACATACTAATATAATACAGCTGGCAGGTGACTGCATAGCTGAAAATGGAAGGAGATGTAAGTAAAAATTAATTTAAAAAGGGCAACAGCAAAATAAAGGCAATCACATGCACAAAATACCACTAATGCCTCTAACACTCACAGTGGCCAAAGCAAAACCATGAGTAATATAGCTAGCAGCTGGAATGTATCATAGTCAGCCAATCATACAGGCAGCATCAGCAGCACAACAGTATAAAGTACGGAAACGCCTTACAGTCTGGGTGTTCCCACAAACTCTGCACCATTGGTGTATACATGAAGGGGAATTTTAACTTGAAAAATGTTAGGGGCTGCCATTGCTTTGATCCATCAGTATGTGCTAGAGGCCGATGGCAGAGAGGAGGATAATGCTGACAACCACCATAGACCAAGGAGGAGGAGAAGAGTGTTCAGACCCAGGGTAACCTACCAGGGGCTACATGATCTGGAGATAGTAGTGCGCTACAGGGTGGACAGAGACATACTGCAGCAAATCACTGAGCTGTGCCGACCTCAACTCAGAACTTGAACCAACAGAGGGGAACCCATCCCAGTGGGTACCAAAGTACATGTAGCCTTAACAACTCTAGCTTCAGGCACTTTCTAAAAACCTACTGGGGACATCATGGGGGTCTCACAAGCATCTGCATCCAGGGTACTCCACCAGTTCCTGAATGCCATGCTACCACATGCCAGTGAGCACATTTACTTCCCCAACACCCACAAGGAAAGGACCAGATATATGTGTCTCTTCCACAGTGTAGCAGAATACCTGGAGGTACTGGGTGCCTTAGACTGCACCAACACCCACATCAAAGCACCACCCGGTAAACAGGGTAGGGTCTACATAAACCACCAGGGATTCCCCTCCATCAACTGCCAGATCATGTGCAATGCCCAGGGCATTATCATGAATGTGTGTGTGCTGGCAGCCCTGGAAGCTATCACGACTCCCACATGTGACATTTGTCACAGCTGTACCAGGCATTTGCCAGTGGGGGCATCCCATATGGCCATCTAGTGGGGGATGCTGGCAATGCACTGGAGCCGTGGATGATGACACCATCAGAAATACACACACACTCACTAAAGAATGCCATAATGAGGCACACATAGAAACCAGTATCATTATAGAGCATGTGTCTGGGATGCTCAAATCACAGTTCCGCTGCCTTGACATATCTAGTGGAGCC
The DNA here is from genome assembly GCF_019279795.1 of Protopterus annectens. Taxonomy (NCBI): domain Eukaryota; kingdom Metazoa; phylum Chordata; order Ceratodontiformes; family Protopteridae; genus Protopterus; species Protopterus annectens. The sequence goes on from NC_056729.1 coordinate 730,290,868, forward strand.
TTGCAGTACTTTCCAGCCACATGTGCAGACATGTTCATAGTATGTGCCATGCTACACAATATGATCCTGCAGAAACAGCTGCAGCAGGAACAGCACAGAGAAGGGTTACACAGCCCACTACCATTGCCAAGATCCCCACAGGCACAGAGGGACTCACAGGACAAGGCCCCTGAGCCTGCCCCCATAGGCAGATGGAGGCGTGTCCAGTATTCACATGCCTTGGCAAAGAGGCAACACATAGCACACACACACTGACACTGTAGGGACCCCAGGGACTGACACCTCTCTCTGACTCACACACACAGTAAAATGGATGACACACATCACATTACCTGTAACTTACCATGTATAGGCAGTGTACTGTGTGCATCCAACATAGGTCTCAAGCACTGTCCTCACAACTGCTACAAGCACAAGGTAAGTCAGTCTTCTTAACACTAAATGAATGGAATAGTATGCTCTGCTAGTATATGGTAATGCTGAATGCATGCCAAGGGAATGGGGTGGCCTACTGGGATAGCAGCACACAACTGTCAGCTGTGTGGGACATCAGGAAATTTCTGGAAAAAACAGCCTCCACACACTATGCAGTAGTACCCAAGGTGGCAAATCTCACTGCAATATATGTGTGAGGACAACTAACTGCAGGGTTATAGGTCAGAGACATGGATGACAGGGTGGGGTCCCATAACTACCCCTTACACTCATACAGCAAGTCAGCCATAGAAAACCACAGAGAAATGTCTGTTAAAGGCACACAAATGGTGGCAATATTGAATTACCCCTACAGACTAACACAGTCATATCACAGCAGGACCCATGGTTGCAGTAAGGCTATGAAGTGTAAGAAGTCCGAAACTCAAATGTATGCCAGTACAATCTGATATGGGCTCTCTACTCATGTGCCTCCAGTCCCCAAGACATGGCACTATAGTATGGTAAATGGAACCAAAATGTAAAGCAAATATCAGCACAGTCTGTGCAAATGTGTACAGTTGACAGGTGTCCCCCATATACCCACACAAATGCAGTGACATACATATTTACATGGAAATAGCAGCACAGCACACATTGGCAGGGCTCTACCAATACACATAAAAACATGTTGCCTGTCCACAATATGCAGGGGTCAATGAGCTATGTGTATATGTGATTAATACTGTCTGGATCTGGCCAGCACATTCTCCTGGCAGTCGTCTTGTATTGCTCTAGGTACAGTGCTGCCTTTGACAGGGCCATGTGCAGATAACTGCAGTGCCAACTGTTATGCATGTTAGTGACACCCACTGCTCTGTCACTGACATACTTGGAAGCCACAGTGTTATGTGGAATATACTAAACATATTAGTGACATCTTGAAGGATGTGTAGCAGAGGTGCCAGGGCTTTTGTGAATAAAAGTGCTTTGTGGTACTGTTGCCAGTGGTCATTCTCAATAATTCTTTTTCTTATGTTTGCTTTTACAAATAATGGACATGCCTACGCAGCTGAATGTACTGTGTACCCACAGCCATAACTCCCAACCTCTGACAGCAAGATGTCTGGACAAAGGCAGAAATAAAAGTGGAACAAAGGCACAATGATAGGCATGTGTTGTAAATATTGCCCTTACATACTGAAAAATTTGGTAGGGTGAGGGGTTTGCAGTAACAGGAATGGACTGAAGGTTATGTATTCTGAAACAGTAATGTCTGTATTATTTTGTAACATCAGACTTCAATCATATGTAACTAATTTGCCATAAAAACACATGTTTACGTAGAAAGGATGAAACCTCTAGCCAAACACCTGGACAACCTGCCCAAAAATGTAAAGGTCAGAGGTATGCACACACGAGGATATGACATCTCAGGTTAGAAAGATACCACACAAGTAGGAGATCCCCAGCCAGTATATCACCAGATTGCTGAACTGTTTACACAACTGTGTGTCATTACTACACTGCCTGTAGCCACAACTCACAAATTGACTTATTGGGCAAGAATTTACATAGCTGCCCTCATAATATTGGTCTATGCATCATACAACTAGTATTCCTCTGGTAAATCACTGTGATGATCTGAGGATGTCGGGCACAAGGTAATGACACAATGCATTGCAGTTTCAGACTACACACATGTCAGAAATGTCTGCTAAACAAAACAAGTACCCTGACAAAACTCTTGTTTACTCCTGAGAGGTATGGCTGTAGCACAAAAAACCCTGGACTGGAGTACACCTGTCATTGGAATGGAGTCCCACCCTAACTATAGAAGGTCACACTGGGCATGTTACTACACGTAGAGAATCACAGGACATGTTGGAACCCACATTGGAATATATGACTGTATTGTGTATATATGTCCATGCATACAGACAGCTATGTACACCTCAACTGTCCCCGCACACACACATCAGACAAGATTACCCTCATCTAGCTGGTGGTGGCCCATATGTGATCTATCTGCATCTGTTGCATCAGATACACACACACACACACACACACATATATATATATATATATATATATATATATGGGCAACAAATAACATATGTCAAGCATACACACACATAGATGTGGGGAACTGAGAGACAGACAGTGATACAGAGAGAGACACAAGGGGACACAGACAGAGTGAGTCACACACATGGATACCCTGAATGGCATACAGTAATGTCCTGTTGTGGACAGTGGCATACTAGTTGTAAACAGTTGCACGTGCCAGCATAAAAGGTGAGCCCCATTGTGTAACAGTACTGGGGTTGAGTTTATAATATCACATCACCTGTGTGTGTGTGTGTGTGTGTGTGTGTGTGTGTGTGTGTGTGTGTGTGTGTGTGTGTGTGTGTGTGACTCCTCCCACTCAGTGCACTTCACATTGCCATATTTCACAAGATCTGCTGTTGTCATTCACCTTAGAAGTACTATTGGACACTGATCACCCCTATAAGCTCTGTAGCATGTGTGATAACTGCGTAACACTGTAATATGAATAACTAGATAGGTAGGGGTTCTAATCTCAATACTGGCAAGTGTGTGTGTGTGTGTGTGTGTGTGTGTGTGTGTGTGTGTGTGTGTGTGAGACAGTCGTGTATGTGAGAATGAGGGGGTGTGAGTCTGGGTTTTTGTAGGTGAAACAGTTTTAAGCCATTCCCACCCACAACACTTCCCAGTGCCCCAGTTTATTAGTCCTGCTGATGTCATTCCCCTTATTGTTACCTTTGGCCAGCTGTCAGCCCAGTAAGCGCCGTAGCATGTGTAATAAGTGTGTAACACTATAGTACAAATCACTAGATAGACAGGTGTTCTAATTTCAGATCTGGCAAATGAGAGTGCGTGTATGTTTGTAATTAGAACTATTTTGATAAGTCTCACACCCACTGGCCTACTTTATCAAGCCTGCTGATGTCATTCCCCTTATCAACACCTTTGACCAGTTGTCAGCCTGGCAAGCTCTGTAGCTCATGTGATAACTGCATAACACTATAGTACACAGAGACAGGCAGGGGTTATATTCTCAAATGTGACAAATGTGCATGTGGGGAATAAGTGTGTATGTTTATAAGAAGAAGTATTTTGACAAGTCTCACACCCACTGGCCTACTTTATCAAGCCTGCTGATGTCATTCTCCTTAACAGCACCTTTGGCCAGTTGTCATGCTGGCAAGCTCTGTAGTGCTTGTGATAAATATGTGACACTATAGTACAAAGAACTAGATAGGCAGGGGTTCTATTCTCAGATATGGCAAATGTGCGTGTGGGGTATAAGTGTGTATGTTTGCATGAAGAAGTATTTTGATAAGTTACCCACCCACTAGCCTACTTTATTAGTCATGCTGATGTCAACCCCCCTTATAGGTACATAGGTGGCTAATGGCCCTGGAGCCATTACAAGCCTAGGCCATAGACGTGCCCTGCCAGTGTGCCACCTGACGTTAGTTACCAGTGCCCCCATCAAGTACAGCCACTGGAGTGATCCCTGGGATGAACTGTCTATTACCCATCCACTCATCAAGATCTCTGTGCAACAGGGTCATCAAGGTGATTTGCTTGACATGTATGAAAAGTCTATTCCAGGGCATTTGCCATCTCTGGGTTGATGAACCTGTGTCCCCAGCATGCTGTGTTGATTGTGGTAATGAGGTTGAGGTCCCTGCAGTTTATGGTGCAGAGAGATTGGGATGTGTTTAGATGTAGCATTTGTAAAAGAGCTGGGTCAGACATGGCTTTTCAAGTCAAGCAGAGATCACCTCTAAGTAGGTGACATGAGACAGAGAATAGCTGGAGTCTTTTGAGTCTGTCTTTGTAGGACAGGTGTTGAATGCCTAGGATCTTCATTGTGAGGTACTTTTGTGCCCTCTCAGCTGTTGTAGGTGTCTACTAATGTACATGCCAAATGGGCCATTATACGTGATGAGTGGTCTAATGAGGGAAGAGTATACAGAGATGATGACCTCTTTCTTTCTGGATGCAAAACCCTTGGTAATGACATGCGCTACATAGAAGGATTCCCTGACCACAGTGGCAATGTGGTGGTTAAAGGTTAGGTTGCTGTCAACCTGTGTCCCCAGATCTCTAATAACACCTACAGTGTTCAGTGGGCTCCCATCAATGTGATACTTAGTGGGAACTGAGATTTCACCAAAGGGGCTGATGATGCATTTTGTGGTGCTAAGCTACAGGCCATGGTTTCCAAACCAGTCAGTGGTCTCAGCAAGGCCTTTCTGTAGGATGTCTGCATCACTTGCGGTGTTAATGATGGCTCCCAGCTTACAGTTGTCTGTGAACTTGGTCAGCCATACTTCCTTTGTGTTGGCCTGGGCTCCTGAGAACTAGATGCTAAACACGATAGTACCCAAGACTGATCCCTGTGGGACTTCACTCATGACTGGCTGGCAGTCTTATTAACATTATCAACAATGTCTAATACAGGAGGTATTGATAAAGGCCTATGCTGAGAAAGAAGAAGGAAATCCCTTAGCCTCTTTTTTGATTCAGAGAAGTCCTGACTCTCCCAGTGAAAATGTTCCCTAAAAGTATGCAAAGTCTCTCCAAAAGAGTAATCCTCAGGAGGAGATGCAGATGGGATGGATTCCTCTGCATCAGAATCCTCATAGGGAGGAATAGACAATTCCTGATCAGAAGAGGAATCAGAAGAAATGGAAACCTGATCTGAAGATTCATAATCAGTGCCTTGCCTAGGCCTCTTAGTGGGGGGGGGGGGTTGGGAACCCCTGATCAAGGTAATTAAATCCTTAGCCATTTTGATCATCTGTTTTTTAAGCATTGGGGCCTGAGCACGTGGCTCATGCATCGGTTTTTTAGACATAGAAGTTGTTTTTGACCTTGTTTTTGTTGCTGGCGTCGGTTTAATATAAAAATGTTGAGGCCTGAAAACACCCTCAGAAGCCAGTGCTTGCTCAGCTGCTCTAGACCCATCTAAGGGAGAGACGTCCATGGGTTCAATACTTTGAGAATCACGTGGCATACCGGACTCCGAATGGGTCTCGGTAGAGGCCTACAACTCAACAGTAGCGGGCATCAGGGGCTGTGAATGCGCCTCACTGTGTACCGGTGAACCGGCGACTGGCTTAGGCGAAGCTTCGTCATCGGTTTTGGACCTCGACGGTCTGTCTTTTTCCTTGTGTTTTTTGTGAACTCCGGTAGTCAGATTGCTAACCGATGACATTTCAGGATAGTTAAATCTTGAACCAAAATACTTAGAAGCAAAAATATACCGACGCTTAATAGTGCGTTGGTTAAATCTAGCACAAAACCAACAGCAAGGCACATTGTGATCAGGGCCTAGGCAAGGAATACAGTACAAATGAAAATCCTTATGAGGTATTTGCTTCCCACAAGTAATGCAGTTATTAACTTTTACTGACATCGGTAAGGAGCAAGAAAAAGTTTCCCCAATGGGGTACTTCGCTTTAGTTGAAGACTTCGGTTCTGAAACTCGAATGCGAAAATTTCAGGAGTCAGCTGACCAGCACTTGCAAACTGCTTCTGCTTCTGCTTCGGGCACCGTGCGGCAAGAAAGACTGAATAAAATGGCGTCGGCTGCATGTTTTATGCCCCTGATGACCTGATGTCATGGAAGAGGAGAAAACAACCAACGCAGGACCCAAGACTTTGTTATTCAGGCTGACTGAGGGTAACCTGCCAGCAGATTACCCAAATGTAATTGCTGCAACAGTGAAACACGAAGAACATCTAGATGCTAAACAGGATAGTACCCAAGACTGATCCCTGTGGGACTCCACTCATGACTGGCTGGCAGTCTGACTTGGAGCTTGCTACTTTCTCACTGTGTGTTCTATCTGTGAGCCGATTTGCAACCCCCCTAGAGATATAGGGGTTGATGCCTACTTTGGTGGGTTCAACCATAATTGCTGACTGAGGAATGGTATCAAGAGCCTTGGCCAGATTGATGTAGGCTGTATGCAGTGCCTTACTGTGATACACAGCCCTGGTGACTGACTCAGAAAAGCCAAACAGGTTGAGAAGGCATGATCTCCCTTTCACAAAGCCAAACTGTGTGGGGTCCAGAGTTAGGAGATTACCTATATGTTTGTTGATCAGGTCCCTGATGATGCGCTCCATAGCTGTACATATCCGACATGTAAGGCTAATGGACTGATAATTCCAGGGTCTGTAGTTCCCACACCTTTATGGGGAGAGATGACTGTAGCAGTGTGCCATTTGCGAAGGACAAATGCTGAGATGAGTCTGTGACTGAATAGAGCACACAGATGTGGTGCCAGGTGTCTCAAAAGTTCATGTAGAACACAGCCTGGGATTATATGGGGTCCCATGGAAGCTGTATTCTCACCTGTGGACAATGCAGGTGTAACCTGGGTGGAGTACCCCTGGTGCCTGGCATTCCTCTGCCATTCTGACTGTTCCCCTAGGGAGGAGACAGGGGTGAAGCTGGCACTGAGTGCATTGGCAAGAATGTTGGCAATATCAGTTGGCACAGTATATGAGGTAGCATCGTGCAATACCTCAGAGCACATCTGGGTATTGATGTGGAGGTTCTTGATATAACTATCAAAGGATTTGTGATTGTTGTCAGTGTCTGCTGCAATTCTGCCATCATAGGCAGCTTTAGATGATTTCATGAGGGATCTCAAGTTGTAGGTGAGGCTAATAAGGGTGTTATACCACTCTTGGGACTCCACCTTTTTCTGCAACAGATTCTTCCTTCTGCTGTACAGCTTATTAATGGCAGGGGACCAACAGATTGACCTCCAGTGTTTGGAGATGAGTGTCATGGTCCTGTTGGGTATGACTAGTTCCATGCATTGATGTACTTATTTGTACAATGCATTTGTGTATGATTTGGCAGTCATGCAGGTATTTTTTATTGGCATGGGTGCTGTGAAGTTAGCCACCTCTGTTCTTATGAGTCTAAACTCAGCTATGGAGAAGCTGTTCAAGCTGGTTACCTTTGCAGGGGGTGTGGGTGGGAAGTGGATTTCCATGGTGATTACTCTATGTTCGATCCAACTAGGTAGCGATTGACTACTGTTGTCAAGCAACGGTCCCATATGTTAGTAATCAACACAGGTCAAGGATGCTGCTTCCTCTACTGAGTGTCAGTATGAGCTGGTCCAGGGCATTGGAACCGATGTATTCCAGGAATTTTTGGGCCAGTGTATCGGTGCATGAGTATCTTTCCCACTTGATGGAGAGGTAGTTGAACTCTTTTAGTATGTGAGTGTTGGGTTGGACCTTGATTGATTCCAGGGTGTTGAGGAATGTGGATTGAGAGTCTAGAGACATGGATGTTAACCTATAGCAGGCTATGACCTGGATTGCACTGTTACCCAGTGCGAGTTGTACCTGACGTATCTCAGATGCATTATACTAGGATACTACTCTGGATGTGTGCATATCCATTATCAATATGGAGACACCACCACCTTTGGAGCTGTGGCCCATGTTTTGGGGCTGACAGGTGTGGAATGTGTTGTAGCTGGTTGTGCAGGGGTGTTGTGTGCTGCTGTAAAACAGGTCTCCATTACAGCACAAATGTTAGTGTTCACCATTTTGAGGAGTGCTGCGAGTGGCTGCATCTTGAGATGTAGATCTCTAGTGTAGAGCAGCATGACCCACCAATTGCATATATGTGTAGCTGTTACGGTGGTAATGTGATTTGGAACACCACTGAAAAATCCACTATAGGGGTGGCTAGACACTTAGTCAGTACCTGGAAACCCAGGGGTGACAGATGCAGACCATCTGTGGCAAGCCAGTGTAGTTTGTCAGTCTTGTCATCCCAAGCAGACAGATATTGGATCCCATGAGAGAGACACCAGACACATAAGCCAGTTGTTGAAGTAAATAATTTGCGTTTGTACTGTGGTATCATTCAGGGTGACAGTAGTATACTGCTCAGGGCTACTGCCATACCTGCCAGGACCACATAATCTGAGAGCTCCACCATGTCTTTTTTCATATAGACCATGGATGTGCATCTCAGGTCATCCACACACACACACACACACATGGACAATGACAGAGTGATACATTTAATTGTTGTGGAGTGACCTGACTGGGTGTGTTATGTGTTGGATTCTGGCACCTAACAGAAGGCTGACTGTTACCTTCTCCATGTGCAGATTAGTGAGTGGCACATCCAGGTGGTTCACAATTGAGCCACCTATGATGACTGTATCAGGCAAGGTGTTTAGCCTTTGGGGCTAAGGTTGAGGGGCACACTGTGTAAGTGAGATATGTGTCCTGTGGTTTGTGCTGTGTTGTGGTGGTTGAGTGAGTGTCTGTCTTGGTGGTCTCCACTGTTTGGGTAAATGTCTATTGAGTGCCACTGTGAAGGTGGGTGTGTGGTTATTGTTTGTATGTCAGAGCTGTGATACTGTGTGTTCTGGAGGGTTATGTGTTCCATGTGGTATGTTGCAGGTGTTGACCCTTCTCCTCTTGACCAGCTAGTCCAGTCTAGTCTTCACTGAAGATTATATATCTTCCAGTTTGTTGGTATAGGAGTATCTCTCACAAGTCTGAGTTTTGGGAGTTTAGAGGAGAGAGTTGTCTGTGTACATGAGGCAGTTTCAACAGTTCCTCAGAATGCCCAATTGCACCAGGTTAATGGGCAAAAGCACAGAGAACTGCACTTTAATCATGCCAGGAGAGGTGATCATAACTACTAAGTACTGAAGGTAATTCTGTGAGGAATGACTACTGCTCATGGCTCTCAGGTGTGCTAGAATACTTGATAAATAAACCTGTTGAAGTGCAAAGCTGTTAGGCTATTTGAAGTATGGGAAAGAAACAACTAGCAAGATCTGGCACCTGTAACGGTTTACCTCAGCTGTGCAGTTATCAGCACCTTTAGCCAGTCGTCAGCCCAGTAAGCTCTGTAGTGCATGCAATAACTGCATAACACTATAGTACACATAACTACAGGGGTTCTATTCTCAATACCAATGTGTGTGTGTGTGTGTGTGTGTGTGTGTGTGTGTGTGTGTGTGTGTGTGTGTGTGAGAATCATATACTGTGTGAGTTATACCATTTTGATTTGTGTACCACCCTGTAAATGTCCCATCACCCTACTTTACAAAGCCTGCTGATGTCATTCACCTTAGAAGTACCTTGGGACTAAGAGAAATAATGTAAGCTCTGTGGTGCATCTGATAAGGGCATGGTAGGGGTAGCAATGTCCCAGCAGCTATCTCCTACCCAGGTTCAAGAAATCTGAGCAGTGTTACAGGAGCTTGGGGACATGTTCACTGGGAAATCATGGTGCACCCACCTGGTGCAGCACCAGGTGGACACAGGACCCCAAAGGCCTATTAGGCAGACCCCTTATAGGGTGCCTGAGAGAGTCAAACAGACTCTGAGGGATGAGATACAGGAGATGTTGGAACTAGGGATTATTCAAGAGTCCAGCAGTCCCTGGGCCTCCCAGTGGTGCTGGTGCCAAAGAAGGATGGCAGCACGAAGTTCTTTGTGGACTACAGGAAATTAAATAGTCACACAGAGTCAGATGCTTACCCTATGCCTAGGACAGATGAGGCCCTAGAGCAGCAGAGTGGGGTTAAGTATCTTAACAACCACTGATCTGCCAAAGGGTTATTGGCAGGTGCCCTTGACTCCCAGTGCTAAAGAGAAGTCAGCTTTTGTGACTCCTTTTGACTTGTATGAGTTCACAAAGATGCCCTTTGGGATGAAGAATGCCCCAGCCACTTTCCAGAGGCTGGTAGATCATATCCTAGCAGGAGCAGGAGGGTTTGCCCTTCCTTACCTAGATGATATTGCCATCTACATCCATTCCTGGCAAGAGCCCTTTCAGCATGTCAGGGAGGTGCTGGGCAGACTACAGAGGGCAGGGTTGACCATTAAGCCCAACAAATGTCAGGTGGGTATGGCAGAGGTCTCCTACCTTGTACATATTGTGGGGAGTGGTAAGATCAAGCCAGAACCTGCCAAAGTAGAAGCCATTCAGGCATGGCCTGCACCTGTTACCAAAAAGCAGGTGAGGGCATTCTTAGGGACAGCAGGGTACTACAGAAAGTTTGTCCCCAGTTATAGTACCATAGCTGCTCCCCTCACAGAACTGACAAGGAAGAACAGGCCAGATAAGGTAGTGTGGACCACAGCGTTTTGCAGGTGGATGTTTCAAACCATGGGGTGGGGGCTGTCCTTAGCCAGATTTCTTCAGAGGGAGAAGAGCACCCAGTGGTTTATCTCAGTCATAGGCTCCAACCCAGGGAGGAATGCTATGCAGCTGTAGAAAAGGAATGTCTAGCCATAGTGTGGGCACTGCAGAAACTTCAGCCTTATCTCTATGGAAGAAAATTCACTGTAGTGAAAGATCACAGTCCCCTAACATGGTTAAACAGACCCAGCTAGCAAAATGGCAAGTTGCTAAGATGGAACCTAGGGTTGCAGACGTATGATATGTTCCTGCAGCACCGCAGTGGGATTAGCAATGCCAACGCAGATGGGCTCTCAAGACAGGGAATGGGGTAAGGTGTACTCAGATAGACCTAACCCTCTCAAGCAACGTTTCTGAAGGGTCACTTGAAAAACTAGCTTCAGTTCTCCCCGGGGGGGGGGATGTGTGAAGATAGGTGAAGGCTGCCAGCCTAGTCAGATAGAATTTTGTAGATAATTCTGTCATTTGTAAACATTAATGTAAGCCACGGGCTTGTTCTCTTAAATGTGAAAAACTGATTTGGATATTGAACTGCAAAAATGTAACACAAGTGCACTCTGTTGTAAGAAAGCTAAGTCAAGCCATTTCATGACTGTCTTTGATGTTAAAATTTGGAGCTGATATGTCTAGAGGAAGGCATCCTGCGTATTGTTTTAAGACCGGAGTTAATGGCTAGAATTTGCATGTATAAATGTCCTTTATTGCTCTGGTTTCTGACCTGGTGTATAGAATGTAAATGTAGTTTCTGTTAGCCTGGGAACACCAGAGAAGTGTGAAGAATGATGTCATGTGAAGCAGCTCTGTATTATCAATTTAAAGAGAGAGAATCAGAGAGCTCAGAGCATTTTGTCTTGAGAACATCCAACATCACCAGCACTGCTTTGGTCTATATGTAAGTTATTTAGAGCTGTGTTTTCTCTTAGAAATAGCCAGGAATTAGGAAGATTAGACAATGTGTTTTTCCTGTGATGTCATAACTTTTGCTACTGTATTATTTTAAGTATTTCTCTGTAATCTCTGAACTCTTGACTAGCACTGTGTAGTAAGAAGTATCGTCTTGTGTTTTTATTATTTATTATTAAATATTTTTAAACCTTTCAACTGTGGCTGTTTTATGTAGATTGTAACCCAAAAGAAGCAAAACTAAGAAAATACAAAGCGAACTGGACGACCAGGAAAAGTAAAATTATTTATTGAGCGCTTTCGTCCATTTTTAACTATGACTTCTTCAGAATAAAATCAAGTTACACACTGAGTTTTATATAACCAGTGCAATAACTCAATTAAAAAACTGTAAAATGTACATCCACTTCTAAAGGTACAGGCTCCCTTAATTCATTTTGCTAGCAAGTCATGTAAATTTTGACCATAGGTGTTATATCTCTTTATAACTATATTTTCATAACCAAGAACAAATAAAATCAATAACATTCTTGTCATGGTTGTAAAAGACATGGAATATTTAAATGCAGAAGTCTGCTTTTAATTAAAAAAAAACTGCTAGGTGAAACCATATCATTAAGCCCTGGGCTAGTGGTGGCATTGACCCTCAATTGCCATAATAGTTCTTTATACTCCAGTAAATGGTCAATAGGGCCACCCCTTTCATCTATGATGATCTGTTTGAGAACTATAAACTTGAAATAGTGACCTGGGTGAAGGTTGATAGGTTTGGCTAATGCATTTGTAATATTACATTTATCTATATCATAAATATGTTGACAAATGCGGGTTCTAAAAGCATTTTTGTTTTTTCCGATATAGAAGCACATACAAGTCTGACAAATGCTGCCATAAATGACTTTTTTACTACCACAATTGTGTTTCTGAAATAATCTGACCCATCCATAATCTTTGAGTAAAACCCTGTCACCCTCTAATATGTGCTTACACTGCGTGCATTGCCCACATTTAGTCATTTTTCCCAGTCTACAGGTGGTACTACTAAATGGATTTCTTTCAAAGATATTCTTAATGCTGGTATCCTTTCTGTAAACCACTACGGGTGATTCACCAACCTTCTGACCTATGCTTTCATCACTGTTGAGGATGAACCAGTTTTTGAAAATAATGTCCCGAATCAGTGGGATCTGTGGAGTGTATGTGAGGGTGAGCCCATTGTGAAAATGACCAGTATGGTTGTTACTGTTCTCCAACGGTGCACACAATCTGGTGATATCATATCCTAATAAGGGATAGAAATGTCCCTCTAATCTTTTTTTAGTAACTTCTTCCAATAAATGTGTAACAAATTCTTTTGGATATCCTCTTCTTAAAAGCATAGTCAGTAAAACATCCCTTTCCTTCTGGAAATCTTCCATCCTGCTAACCATGTGGGCTAGTCTCACCCCCTGGCCTTTGACTAAGGATCTTTTTTGATGCACAGGGTGCCCACTCTCAAAATGGAGAAGGGAGTTCGAGTATGTAGGTTTGCGATAGATGGTGGAGAAGAAAACACTATTGATGTAGTCTTTGCTAATTCTGATGTCTAAATAACTAATGGAGTCAGAATTCATTTCCATGGAGAATTTGAAGAATGTAGTGCTTGAATTGAGGAACAGTAAGAATTCTTGCAACTGGTCACGGTCTCCATCCCAAAAAATGAGGATGTCATCCAGGTAATGACCGTAAAACTTACAATGGGACATCCCTGAAGATGAAAAAACTTGGCACAGTTCCCATTGAGTCAGAACAATGTTGGCAAAAACTGGTGCACATGCTGCCCCCATAGCTACCCCTGTGGTATGTTTAAATAAATGACCTTAGAAAGTCAAAAAAACTGTTCTCCAACACAAGTTCCATTAATGTCCTTAATGTAAGTATTTTGGTGTGTGAAAACTTGGTCTGTTGACATAAGAAGTCATAAAACATTTTAATGCCTTCTTTGTGGGGAATAACACTAAATAAGTCCTTGACATCAATTGTAGTGAAAATGATATCATCACTGAAATATTCCTGTTTGATTTTTTTCAAATAATCCCATGAGTCTCTGATGATATGAGAAAAAGACCCCAGACAGTTCTTTAACTGGCGGTCTGTATATTTGGCTATAGTTAAAGTCTTGGACCCTTTTGTATCCACAATAGGTCTTAAAGGTGGATGCAAGATGTTCTTGTGAATCTTAGGTATCCCAAATATTGTTGGGATCCTGGGGTTGTTTTGTATATAATAGTTAAATTCTACTTCTGATATCTGGTCATTCAAAAGTAGATCCATAAGAACCATGTCCATATGTCTGTATGCGATGTTAAGTTCATTACAGGAAATCTGCTGGTACCCTTTCCCAAATAAATGTCCTAACATGTTTTTTATGTACCTGTCCTGGTCCATGACCACAAGACCACCACCCTTGTCTGGTTTCATGACTCGAATGGCTTTATTATTAGATATATTATCGAGGAGTATGGTTTCCTCCTTGGTTAAATTGTGTAATAAATTTGAATTCTGATTTTTAGAAAGTTGTCTAATGTCATTCATACAAATCTTTTGGTACAATTGTATAGTGGGATGTAAAGGAGGGTTACTTATACTTGCCTTTTTACAAGAAGTGATGGTAGTATTTCTATTTGCTTCTCCACCCATAGTGACACTAAAAATCAATTTTCTGATAAAAATCATAATGTCAAGCAAAGTTTTTTTCTATGTTAAAATGTTTGGAGGGTACAAAGTTAAGACCTCTCTCAAAGAGGTTTGCCCAATCCTTGGAAACTGTGAAACTACTTGTTTTAAATTTTGAAGTCGTTTTGGTCATTGACAATAATAACTGCTTATTCATTGTCAGGCAACATATTATAGTTTATTGCTAGTTCCCTCGTCTCCCCCTCCCCCGTCCTTGATTGTGCTGTTGTGGGTTGTGTATTTTCCCCCTGATATGCTGTATTCTGAGGCCTCCTGTACTAGTGATTCTGTTCTCTAATTTTCTCTGACCTCCGTAAGGGTTGTCCTAAAAGGATGGGACTTGGGGCGGTGTCAGTTTGATATTCATTTTCATCATTCATTTCCTCACCATTGACTTCATTAATGGTATTAAAGTTGTCACCAGTATTGTTATGTACTTTAACTAATGGATAAGCTTGACCTCCTTCATAATCCTGGGCATCCCTTATTAACTTTCTAGACATTATTTTACATTAAGAGGGTTCGTGGTCTGCACTCTTGTGGGAGGACAGGCTGGACTCTGCCCTTCTGAGCTGGGAATTTCTGGTTAAAGGCTTATAGTGCATGCATATCTGAACTGCTTCTTACTGAAGTTGGTGCGCCTTGTTTGCTGTGCATGGACTGGATTCGGGCCTGCTGGATCTAGCTTTGTTTGTGTAACTTGAGCACTAATCCAGGCATTCTCTAAAGTATTCAATTGTATTTATTACTGCTTGGTAGTAACTTGATTAAAGTGTAGCTATAATTCTAAGTCTTTTGGATTAAGCACTTGGGCTTCAGACTAGTTGTTTTACATTAGGAAGGTTTGTGGCAGGCACTGTGGTGGCAGGACAGGTAGCTTTCATCCTTCTAAGTTGGGAACTGCTGATTGAGAGCCCAGTGTCTGTTATTCTAAAAGTGTATTAGTTCTGGTTTAAGCACTTGGGCTTCAGGCCAGTTATTTTACATTAAGAAGGTTCGTGGTCTGCACTCTTGTAGGAGAAGAGGCTGGACTCTGCCCTTCTGAGCTGGGAATTTCTGGTTAAAGGTTTATAGTGCCTGAATATTTGCACTGTATCTTACTGAAATTGGTATACTTTGTTTGCTGTAGCATAGACTAAATCCAGGCCTGCTGAATCTAGCTTTGTTTATATGCTTGTTGTTTGTTTGCTTGTTATTTCCCTGGAACACTAATTCCACCTAATACGTGGCTTCTCAGCACTTCTGTGGATCACTAGTGATATCTGCATTGCTTACTGTACTTATTTCCTTGTTTCACTTGAAAGAAAGTTACTGTTTGTCGTTTTTGCATTTAAGTTACCTGTAACACATTGCACTTAATTTACCTGGCACTTGCTCACTAAAGCAATTATATAAGTCAGCACTAAAAATTAAAAGCACTACACCCTCAGTCCCCACTGGTCCTTGTTTTCAATTATAAAGGAATTCCCAATATTATTCTAGCATGTCCAAAGGTGAGTTGTCAATCTCCTCTCCGGTCCAGCTGGTGAATCTGGGAATCTTGAGGCAATGTTACAACTGCGTCATGTACACAGACAATCCTCTCCTCCTCCCAACAAATTCCAACACATGTGAGAGATGCAACCATATAGCCAAACTGGAGGCTAAGCTCTCTCAACTCAGTACTGGCATAACCAGTCAGGAGGAGAAGGAAACCACACTCACTACAATTCTAGTCTCACATAGACCTACCATGACAGCAAACCAAACAAATAATAACACAAAAACATACTCGGAGGCTCTAAATAAAGATCTGCCTAAGCAGCAGAGACCTCCAAAGCAGACACCCAAGCAACCACTACCCCAAAACAAAACACGTGCAACCCATATCTCACAAAGCCAGTGTGCCGAACAGTCACAGCCCTTAAGACTAAACAACACACCTTATACACTTGTAATAGGTGACTCTATCATCAGGCACACTGACATCCCGCTCACCAGGCTGAACAAGGAGAGGGTTACAGTGAGCAGCCTGTCGGGTGCTAGGATCCGCCACATAACACAAGCACTCAGGTCACTCCAAGGCAAGTACAAATATGACTCAGTCATTGCCCATGCTGGTGTGAATGACCTGAGACGTACCTCCCTGGACTACATGAAAAGAGACATAGAGGAGCTCTCTGAGCATGTAGCCCAGGCCGGTATGACCCTGACCTTGAGTAGCATCTTACCCTCATCAAGAATGATGCCACAATATGAAGACAAGATGATCAATTTCAACAATTGGCTTAAGTACTGGTGTCATTCAAAGGGGATCCAATGCCTGTCAGCTTGGGATGATATGCTCGACAAGTCACGATGCTTCGCTAGGGACGGCTTGCACCTGTCACCCTGGGCTTTCGGATATTGGCAAAGGCTCTTGCTACCCCATAGTGCCTTTTTAGGCAAGGCTCAAAAGACAAACCCACCTCCATAGGTATCACAAGGGATAAGAAACTAAGAGTAATGCTACTCAACGCCAGAAGTCTAAACCTCAAGATGCAAGCACTCGAAACTCTCCTTAGCATGGAGAACATCGATATCTGTGCAGTAACAGAAACCTGGTTCAGGGCTCCCGAGAGCACCCCAGCACTACCAGGTTATACCTCATACCATGCTTTTCGGCCCCAAAACTTGGACCGAACCACAAAAGGAGGGGGAGTATCGATATTCATCAAAGATACCCACACCTCCAGGTTGGTGGCAAAGCACGAAGCATCAGAGACTATCCATGTGCAACTAACAGTGGGTGAAACTGCCTTCCAGTTTATAGCCTGCTACAGACCACCCTCCCAAACCCAGAAACCCCACTCGGCCTTCCTGAGAACACTGGAAAATATGAAGGTCTCTCCAAACACCATTATATTGGGCGACTTCAACTACCCAAACATAGACTGGGAGCATTACTGTAGCTCCAACACCCTAGCCCAAAGGTTCCTAGAATTTATAAACTCAAATGCTATGGAACAACTTGTTACCACTCCCACAAGAGGGGAAAACATACTGGACCTGATCATCACCAACATGGGGACTCTATGCTCCAGACCAGAAGTGTATCCCTCACT
Source organism: Protopterus annectens (assembly GCF_019279795.1). Classification (NCBI taxonomy): domain Eukaryota; kingdom Metazoa; phylum Chordata; order Ceratodontiformes; family Protopteridae; genus Protopterus; species Protopterus annectens. The sequence continues at coordinate 730,308,229 of NC_056729.1, forward strand.
GGTAAGATCAGACCATAAACTAATCTCACTGGATATTCACATCCCGACCCCATCCCCTGCCCAGAAAACCACAGTGAAAAACTTCTCTAAAGCAAATTTCACACTCCTCAAAACCGAGGTGGAATCCTTCAAAGCCCCCGGGCCTGTGGAAAATAAGGCCCAGACTGCAGAATCCTTTATAAACACATTCTATGAACACCTTCAGGAATGCATGGATCATGTGATCCCAAATAAAACCAAGACCCAATCCTCCAAAGGCAGACGTCCTGTCTGGTGGACCCCAGCCATAAACAAACTATACAATAGAAGGAGGAAGCTACTAAATGATAGAGCAAAATCCCAAAAAGGGAAGGCATCACTGATCAGTATTAGCAAAAAACTACGGGCACTCATAAAACTGTCTAAGGCCAGCTTTGAGAGAAAAATTGCACAGGACACTAAGGATAATCACAAGGCTTTCTTTAGTTATGTTAGGAACCTGGGTGGTAATTCCCAGATATGCTCAGAATTAGTCCTAAATGACAAAAAATAAACCGAACCCACAGACATTGCCAACATCCTAGCTGACAGGTTCAGCGCAAACTTCTCCCCCCCACCAAAAGGGCAAATATCTATCCCAGCAGAGTGCTGCCCCCCTGACATCTCAGATGCTCAGGTAAGAGCTGCCCTCTCCAAAGCAAAAAACACAGCATCAATGGGGCCAGACGGTGTCCCGGGCTGCGTCCTACATGAACTCCAAGAAGAGCTAAACCCAAACATAAAACTACTGTTCAATCTCAGCCTTACTACAGGATATGTGCCCAAAGAGTGGCTTACAGCAACAGTGGTCCCTCTCCATAAAGGTAGTGCCTCAACGGATCCTGGAAACTATCGCCCCCATAAGCCTGACTAGCTTGGTCTGCAAAGCTATGGAAAGGATCATCATGGACCTCATAAATAAAGATATTGGGGACCTACAGACACTGGATCCTACCCAGTTCGGCTTTGTTAAGGGCAGATCCTGCCTCTTAAACCTGGTCGATTTCTTTGAAACAGTCACCAAGGCCATTGACGAGGGGAAGGTGGTCCACACAGCCTTCCTGGATGTCGCAAAAGCCTTCGATACAATAACCCACTCAGGCATTATAGATAAGCTCACCAGCTTAAATATAAACCCCTATGTCACTAGATGGATTGCAAACTGGCTCAAGGACAGAACCCACATGGTTAGAATTTCTGGAGCCATGTCAGACTCCAAACCAGTTATAAGTGGTGTCCCACAAGGCTCAGTCCTGGGACCTCTCTTGTTCGGTATATATTTCACGGAGGTACAGGCCAACATGGAAGGACTGTGGCTGACCAAGTTCGCAGATGACTGCAAACTGGGTGCCATAATCGACTCTCCAGCTGACACAAGCATCCTCCAAAAGGGCCTCATAGAAACAGACAACTAGTGCCAGAGCCATGGCCTCAAGCTAAATGCAAAAAGTGTATAGTCATCCCCTTTGGCAAAAACAAAGTGCCCACAAATAACCACATAGGTGATAATCCATTAAGTACAGAAAAAGCAATTAGGGACCTGGGGACCTAAGTTGATAGCAATCTCTCATTTGACAACCACGTGGCCAAAGTGGTTAGAAAAACATTTTATATAGCCCATCTAATCATGAAGGGATTCACATCTAGATCAGGGGAGGTCATCGTGCCTCTTTACTCATCCCTCATCAGGCCCATAATTGAGTACAATGCCCCTTTTGGGATGTACCTTACCAGACACCTGCAGCAACTGGAAAGACCCCAAAAGTACCTCACCAAGAGGATCAAAGGGCTCAAACAGATGCCATATGCTGCCCAGTTAAAGAAACTCCAGCTCTACTCAGTGGCATACCACCTGTTCAGAGGCGATCTGTGCCTGACGTATAAAGCCATGTCCAACCCGGAATTAATGGACATGCTGCACCTCAGAAAATCCAAATCCCATCGAGCTACGCGCTTGAGAGACTTGAACCTCAGCACTGAAATAAATAGGACATGCTGGAGGGACAGATTCATAACCCAGAGGCTCCCTTCACTCTGGAATAAAATCCCAGTCCAGGTTAGGCAGAGTCCCTCATTGACTCTTTTCATGAGGAATCTTGATGAGTGGATGGGAGATCGTAGGTTTCCCCGGGTATCACTTCTGTGTCACTGTTAGACAGAGGCACAGTATACTAACCTCAAAAAAGGGCATAGCAAAATAAATTTAAAATGGGTGGCGAAAGCCAAACACATTCTGGCTAGGCTTATAAATGCCCTAGGGCAGATAGCCTAGTATGAACATATGAACCTATGAACCTATAAGTCATTCTGTAGATTGAGGGTGATATGTTAATATTTAAAGGTTTTATCTGTGGTGGATAGGAAATGGCATATTATAGGGGTTGCTGACCCACTGAGACTAATGTTGTATGGCGTGAGGTTTGCTGTTGTTGTTAGGAGTATTATTGCAGTAACATGGATGGGTATCATATTGATTTATTTGAATGTTAGTGATTTTTTTTTGTAAATGTATTGCTGTATTGTAATAGTTGGAAGAGTTATATTAGTTATAAGCACTGCTATCTTGTTATGGGGAGACTAGTACTATGTAAAAGTGATGTAATTTAGTTTGTTAGTTGGGTTGGGTAACAGGGCTTTTGGGTGTGGCTAGTTTAAAATAAATTTAGGAATAGCAGGGGTGGGTGAGAAATGGGAGTAGGGTAGGGGGATGGAGCGAACCTGAGCACAGTGAGGACAAATGGACCGGGGAGAGCCAGATCATGGCACTCACTAAAAGAAAAAAATATCAACTATCCAGCTTTGTTTTAACCCAGTTAATTTCTTTTCCAGTTCAGAAGCTCTTTATTTAAAAACTAAGGATTATTTCGTTTGTTGGTGATTTTGAACCTTTTATTAACAAAATTACACAGTAATTACTGCTTAACCAGGGTTTATTAGAGTACACTCAGTTACTATATCCTTTCTCAGCAGCAGGATTAGATGAGCGTGATATTTTCTGTGTGGTTTGTATTTATGACTAAATGTAGGTTTATTAGGTTAGGTAGTCCAGGAAATTTTGTTTAAGCTGCTGACCCAGGCAATGTGCTCAGTAGATACACTTTAAGCCCTTTAGAGATTTTTCTAATTTAGTTAAAATAAAAATCCCTTAACAGCTGGCCTACATTATTTTCAGGTGGTTCTCCTTCCTGCCCGGGTATATTTGAGGTCCCAGATGCTTGTTTGGAGTTTGTGGCCACAATTAATGTGTTTCAGGGTAGCATAAGTGATTCAGAGTTGAACTATTTTCAGGTGGTTCTCCATTTTGCCTGAGCATCTGTGAGGTTCCATATGCTTGTTTGGAGTAGTTGGCCACCATTAGTGTGTTTCAGGGTAGCTTAATTGATTCAGAGGTGACAGAAATAAAAATGTTGAACACAATAACAACATTAAAGAGATACCAGGAGAAAGGATATTTCCAGTATAAAGCACACATTATTCAGTACTTGCCTATATTCTATATTCAAATTCCTTTAAAGAAGTAAAAGGTACAGCCTTAGATCTATGCAGTTTTTAATCTTTGCTATATGTTGATTCAGGCAGTTTAATGCTTAAAGATGTAGGTATCTTTTTTATACTCAGTGCAGTTTAAAATTACTAGAATACTAACAAAAGGACATTCAACCAGAGGAATAAAGTTAAGCACTTTTGTTCTTTTTATTCAGAACAAATGACACAGTAAACCCAAATGGAATATTAGAAGTGCCAACAGGTATATGGCATAACAGAAGAACTATCAGGAAAGTATGACTGCTTCATCTCTCTTTACATTTTCCTTTAATTCCTAACCCATTAACTATTCCTGATACCTTAATAAATATTTTCAGAGAGAGTTCTTATTTGGTGAATATAGTCCAGAGGAATATAGCAGTTCATAATAATGTTCCAAAGTTTTCCCCAACAAAGGCAATGGAGAAGTTACAAAAATTTGCAAAGAGGCATAAATCTCTTCTTTTGAAGTATTTTGTCATAAATAAACACCAGATGACAGTAAGTCATAAAAATTGTAATGGCTGGATAATACCCCTGCTTTGATGACATACAAGAACCTTTCTTGAATGACATTTTTAAAGAAATTATCTAAAAGTGTGGACAGCCTATAGTTAGCAGTGTATTATTGCCCTTTTTTTAGGCATGGGCACAATAACTCTGCTATTCCATGATTCAGAAAAATTCAAAAACTGAGCCCAGGTATTAATTAAAGAAGCCAGATATTAGTTGAGTGTAGATGAGTGCCACGTTCTGTGCTTAAATACTTCAAATGGAATAGTTTCACACTTTGGGTAGGTGTCTTTCAATTTTTAAACTGAAGATAGCAATATATATGTATCTCTCTCTCTCTCTGCAGATATGTATATATATATATATATATATATATATATATATATATATATATATATATATGTGTGTGTGTATAGGTTTACTATCAGTATCTTGAATGTGCCTTGTCTGAAACTTACATGTCCGGTATTCAGAATGCAGAAAAAAACATTAGTTGACGGTGGGAATGTCGAATACAGATGTCTGAGTGCATAACGGCATTCGATCCAATGCAGTCAAGCATGACATTCTCGGCTGTATGTAGTCTGGCAGGTGTTGCATACATGGGTGATGTTTTGTACTGAGATTGTGGGATAGCACGGATCGGGAAATTTACCCTTTTCCACACTGTAGTTTGATCTCGGAGTTGGGAATATATAAGTGGTAGGGGGTGTGGGGGGAGCAGCCCCCCACAGAGGGGGGTGTAGCAGGCTTGCACCCCTGCAAAGACAAGACTGTCAGCACTGTGCAGTATGGATCTAGTCCATACAGACTGCTGCATAGGGGACTTCGGACTGCTGAAGTCAAATTCGACTTTTCTGCATTAGTGTGCGATATTTCAGCCTACTAAGTATTCCAAACATCAAACATGTAAACCACATTTCTGACAGGTTTAAGTTCTGATATTCGATTTTTTGATAGTAAATATATATATATATATATATATATATATGTATATATATAAACTGGGATGGTCAAATGTATGTATGTACCTCGACAGTTCTCTGGCTATGGCAAGTGTCTACACTCACTGATGCCATAGTTGCCCCACTGGCATGTTCAATGTCTCCACCCTCTGACTGTCCCATATATGAGGTCTGTGGGGCCTGGGTATATGTGCGCATACTGACTGTGTGCAGTGACAATGTGGGCAGAAGAGGGATGTCAACCTCTGCAACAGATTCAGCCCCCAACAACCCCACCTGTGACTCACTGTGGCCACCATCATCATCAGAGTCCGAAGAGACACTGACATCAGGTTGAGTGGGAGAGAAACCCCGACCCCACCACAGTTACCTGTGGAAACCAAGGCAAAAGCAGTGCATTACTACCTGCACTCTTATGTATGGAAACTCCATAAAGCATCATAATAATGAGGATCAACAACTGCAGTACCACTCTCACATCCTCCCATCTTCGCTTTCATGCACAACAGACTTCCTCACAACAATATACACATTAGACTCAAGGCCTTTATAACAAGCACATCAGGTAAATCACGTGACACTTGCCCAGTACAATGCACCTTTTAGGTATGCATTATGACTCTGTACCTAATAACACAGCACATAAAACCCAGTACGCTATCTTAACAAATATATACAAATACAATTTTCAATGCATTTGGTATGTGCAAGGCATATCATTATCATGAGGCAATTAATATATGCACCAAAATGAAACATTTCCCCAAATGACCTCTTCACTAGTCTTTCCATGTATGTCTGGCCAAGTAACCACAAGCAGAAAAATGAAACATTTCCCCCAGTAATCTCTTCAGTAGTCTGCCCATACATATATGCACAAGCACCAAAAGGATATCATAAGTAATGCCACTTACTTCAGAGATCTGTTGATTTTTTCTGCCCTAGTGTTTCTCCCCACACTCCAAATGCATCAACAGTGAGAGATTTTTATTGATACAACAGCGCATCCTTCAGCTCACTATGGGTTTCAATGATATAGCCATAGAAACTATCGTTCTTACACAGTGGCACCACCAACCAACCACAGGTCTTATTGGGGTGGTGCCAAAGCAAGATGATATAAGTGAGGCTAGGAGGCACAGAGGAGCATCTTGGATGTACGGGTTACTGTTTCCTTTAAAGGGAAATTAAAAAAAAAGTATTTCACCTCAAATATTTTTTTTTTATTTTACATTGGCAAGTTGTGCCAGGGACAAGACAGAGCACAGGGTGATTGCCCCTTTTGTCCCACTCTAGATATGCTACTTTTCCACTGCTTAGGGTTAAGAGAAGAACCAATAGATGTCTGGAATGGTGAGAGTTCTTTTAAGACAGGCTGGTGATCAGTTAAAGTGCAAGGGCCATTTAATCACACAGGCTATAGGCAGTGGTCATGCTGCTCACATAGAGATCCCTGTGTGATAAAACATTAATAATCTGGCTAAAAGATGGAACTGGTATACTTTATTTGGCAGGCTGTCCATTTTTGAATATTAAGGTAAATAGTGTAACCCTTCCCATGCTCTCTGTTGGGAACCTTCCTTTCTGGTATTTACTTCTCTGATCTCTAGACTGAGAACCAGCACCTCTGTTTAATTAATTTTACAGATGACTGTAAACTGCTGTCATGACCCCTGTGTAATCTGTACTCTTCAGAAAGAAAGAAAGCCTAGTAAATACCTGATCTACTGAAAATGGACTTAAATTAAATTCAAAAAGGCCCAAAGGGTTCTAACGAAGAATATTATGGGCTTATAGGCATTAATATATCGAGACATACTAGAGGCTTTGTCTCTTTACTCAGTATCTTACAGAATCTTAAGGAGCCATCTGTGCCTCACTTACCACATCATTACGGACCCTGTTGTCTTTGAACGCCTATATCTTTCCAAGTGTAACAGTTCCACAAACACCTGAATCAGGGACATAGATCTTCACCAACATATAAAAGAATGGTATGGAAAGATAAATTCATTATGCAGTGTCTCCTCATCTCAAATAAACTTTCCCTGCAGGTTAAGCAGTGCAATGAATTATCATTCTTCAAACAGACTCTGGATGATTGGATAGGTATCCATAAATGTATCCTAAAACATTATAGTCCAGCTCTCTTTCAGAAAGAGAGTACAGCTTGAGGGGAATAGTGACCTACTCATGCTGTCCACCCTTGATGTCTATTAGCATTTGTACATCGGTCAGTACTCTGTCTATGCTGCACACATACTCCAGCAGAAATCACCATTTTGCTGCCCAAAGTTGAGCATCTGAAACTCCTCAGACAGCTGCTGACTGTGCTAAAAGTTCTGCATGGTATTCAATTCAATGTGGTCATAGTGAGTATGGAGTGTGGTATGTGCTACTATGCAACATCAACCCTCACTCCCATGGCCACAATATCCTGTGTGCTGCACCTAGTATTTACATTGGGGGTGGGGTGGTCTATGAATTCAGCAGTATTACTACAATGGCTTCCTATTTAAATTACAAGGACTAGAATATTGATCCTCAGAAGAGTTAGACTGTATGCACAAATAGGGGAAATACATATTAAGGCTGAAATTATGGTACCACAGACTATTCCCCTTGCACTGTGCAATAGTGATCTTACAGTTAGTCTAAATATATGCATTAGGGTTGTAGGGAAATAGCCCCCCGCCATGTTGAAGTAAAAATGCACAAATTCCCTCTTAAAATGTTGCTACAGTGCATTTCGATGCCCTCTGAAGCTGTTGTACAAACTGAACTTTTGTTTCTGAACATGAAGAACGTGCAGTTACAAGCCTCACACCTTAGGCTATAAGCAAACCAATTAGGTTATAATACATTTCAATGTAAAAAACAAACAATCTTTCATAAAATTAATATTGTCATTCATTTCTGAACTGTGTAGTATCTGTAATATCTAAATAAAACTCCTCCAAATCATCTGTTTATGAAATGAACAATATATTTGATAAGTTGTACAACTATTGCTAAATTAACTGAACACTAAATCAACAGTGATATACAAGCTAAATCATATTAATAATAGTAAAAATAATAGTCTTATCCATGTATTTTTTTAATTTTTACTTTTCTAAGTTATGTTAGATGTTTATAAGTAAAGTAATATAAAATGTGAGAAAACAACTGTCAATGCTAATGTACAATTTACTGCTGTAATCTGATGTCTGCTGCTAACAGCATATATGGTAAACATATATTATCTTTAGTTCTTATTTGAAATAAAAAGAAATAATCACATAAGGTCTAGAAAAGGGAATTAGCAGATAAGAGAAGCCTGCTTGCATTTAATTTTGATTTGAAAATCAAATATTGAAAAGTAAAAGTTTTAAACCAGCACTTTTGTTGAGTACAGATATAAACGCATGGCATGTGTTTCAAGTTATTTACAGGTACAGATTATGGTCTTGTAGTCTCTGTAATATTCTAGAAAAAAGTATATTTTTAATATTTCTATAAGAAATCAAATACACTCACCCCTCCAAATTTTCTGGCATACCAAAACCACTTGCTATTTCTATCTTTTTTGTGAGTGACACCTTTTGTAGCAATTACCTATTGAGGTAGCAGTCGGGGAGTACCTGGTGGTCTAGTGATTAAGATTTGCCATTCTCACCAGCACAGCCCAAGTTTCTTTCCTAGTCAGGGAATTTCAATGGGATTTTGAGTCTGGCAGGCAGCAAAGAGGTTTAAGGCTGTGAGCTGTACTTCTTGTTGTACAGGGTTTGATTCCCTCACCCCTTATGTGCCTGTTGTGAGGCTTTGATTAAATTAGTTAACTGGACAGAGCTTTGTGGCAACTGGGAATTTGGACTAGACTTCTCAATGTTCATCTGGACTGCAAACCTAGTAACTACCTATGAATTACTCATCATACCTCTCAACCTCTTAGAGCCAGAAATTTGGGACAAAACCATCAATAAGGGGGGGAAGGCCCAAAAATAAGGACTTGTTTTAAACATATTGCTCTTACAAATATGGAAATTTCATGTTAGCATGAATTTTCTGAAGGGTTTGATCTAAAATTCTGACATCAATCCTCACTGATTTGCCAAAGGATGGCAAGAAAAACAAAACTGACAAAAAGACAAAAATCTGGACATTCTGCAGAAATCTGGACAGTAGAGAGGCATGCCTTACACTGTTGGAGAGTCAAATAGAAGGCATATGCCAGAGGTAAGCAGTTTCCCTTCCTTATCTTGTGATGGCTTGCATTAGCATCACTTCAGTACACATGTTTCTGTGTACCACCTACTTATATCTGCTATATCCCATTCCTGGCTGACAACAAGAGTACTTCCTATCCCAGGGAAGTACTCCAGCCACTGTTTGTGGATCTCTATAGAGCAGGATCTACAGAACACACACAACAGCAACAGGGAAACTTGAATCAAATGGACACACAGGACTGTGCACAGCACTTTAATTCAAATCTATAGTAACAGCTCACACCACAACAACAGGTAAACTGGAATCAGATGGATACACAGGGCTGTGCACAGCACTTTAATTCAAATATATAGTGACAGAACACACACTGCATGCCATATCCATTATCACTATCTGACTCCCACAGTTTCTGCTTGAACTCAAGTCACTAACAATGCGGTAAGACACCCGTCACTTATGCTAACAAAGTGCAACAAATATTTCTCAATAATTACGTAAACTAAATCAGTGTGATGGTTCTCAATAATTTTGTAAAATAAAACAATGTGTCCTGTTTAAACTGAGATGTCTGAACATATCACTATTTCCTGCCTAAGGAAACCCCACTGAGGCATCATCATGTAATGTATGCAGCATCCAGTAATGAGGTTACAGGTGTCGTCTGGCCAGTAACCAATATAGAGATTATAGGTGCTGTCTGGTCAGCACTTGGTACAGAGGTTATAGATATTGTCTGGCTGGAACCCAGTACTGAGGTTATTAGGTATTGTCTGGCCAATAACCAGTTTTGAAGTTATAGATATCATCTTGCCATCACCCAGTACTAAGGTTATAGGTATTGTCTGGTCAGCACACAGTACTATGGTAATTGTTATGGTTTGGCATTCATGCCGGTCCATGAATGCTACTGATTTAGCATGTATTGGTGTAGCTGAACTGGAAGTCATATGACAGTTTTATTCACTTTTGATTAAATTTCAGCACATCAAAGCCAAGTAAAAAAGCTTGAGACTAAAGTTTCTAGTGTACACACACACACACACACACACACACACACACACACACACACACACATATATATATATATATATATATATATATATATATAAAACACTTTATTATATTTCCTAATAAGTTGATATACTGATTAAAACTCAAGCTGTTAAATGTAAGTAGCAACATGCTGTGGGTAGACATTTTTAACTACTGGTTATTATCTTTGAAAATACAAGTCCAGAATTTGAAAAATGTTTGAGGACAGCTCTTCACGGTACTATGAAGAAGACAAATTTCAAGAACAATATACACATCTACTGTATCAAGAACACACTGCTGGACAAATCCTAGTGTTTTTCAGCAGAACAGAATTAAAACTCAACAGTACTAAATTCACAGATTTGTTGTCATGGTAACTAATTAATTCTACAGTTTCCTTTTGCTAGAATCCTCAAACTGATTCAAGGTTTTCTGGCAAATATTGGAATCCAATTAAAGGTAACAGACCTATTCTGAGAATACTGAGAAGTGCATATTTTAAAACCTTCTTATAAAAATAAGAGAAAATCTAGCATTCTTAAAAATATCTGCATGCCATTAGATCTGGAATGGTCTGTGAAATCTGGGATGACATTCTCTATTGTGTGACAGATATCTTTAGACAGCATGCAGTGTTATACATCCTTACGTTAAAATGCAAAGGAGCATGCTCTGCATCATTATGTAAAACCAGCCATACAAACTGTTTATAATTTAGTCACTTACCTTTTTAATCTTATGTTCAATTACTGGAATCTGAACTAATATTTTGCTGTATGACATAGCTGTATATTTGTGTTATAAATGCATAAGCTATAAATTAACCTGAAGCAGATTTAGTTTGGTGTTTTATAACTGAATAGTACATTGACATGGTGAGAATTATTGAGTTAATTTGCCAGCAGCACAGATGGTAACAGGTAGGACGTTGCCATTATAGATTTGAATTAAGTGCTGTGCACAGCCCAGTGTATCCATCATTCATAATAATATAAAATGGCAGCGCCCCTATTTGCAAATGCATGCACAGTTTCTACCTGGAACAAAACACAGAAATAATGGAGTAACACTGGTAATATTATGCATGGAGCATGCCGATTACACTCCAAAACTGAGAAAACGTTGTCTTATTTTTCTCAGGTTAATACATAAGACCTTACCAGAAGAAAACTGTTATAGAGAGGCACATATACCTGAACCTTAGTGTAAGCAAGGCTCGTACTGGCACTCAGAGAGCAGCATCACAGAATTGCTTGTCAAACCTACAAACAGCTTTGAAAGTTGTAAAACACATCACATTGCCAAACAAATAAGAGTGGCAGATCAAAGTCTCATACAGTTTTTAAAGCTTTTGGCTAATAAACATGCACTTTTCTTCTGGTTGTTGTTTTTGAAGTAGTCTATGAACAGTTACAATTGTTTTAGACATCCCATTATCCTCCACTTTTTTTTTCAAATACCTTTATTGAATTATCACTTGTGACATAGGCAAATTTACATTCATATAAAAGTAATCAAACTTTATTAGCATAGACATTATACTTCACACATATTGCTATATATCATATAACCTAAGTAATATTACATAAATTATTCAGTTCCTGTGTTTTTTTTAACAAGAAACCATCATTTACTACACAGGCAATCATACATTTATATAAATGAAAACAAACCACACTGACACAATCCTAGTTCTTTATCTTAACTCACAAGTAATTAGTGCAGGTAAAATTTTTTTATGTTACATAGAATTATGATCAGGCCACCAATCATAATAATTTGTATGCTCTTGAGGGGATTTATTTTAATACATTCTAGGTGCTTTCATCTCCTCCCACATTCCAAGAACATGCAGTAGATGGACTGGACACTGTAAATCAGCCATAGGTGTGTGTTTATGTTGTATGGAAGAAGACCCTTGGGAGGGCTAACTGCCCACATTAGCTATAGGTGATGGCCTCTGTTGATGAGACACCCTGACAACAAGTACAAATTGGGAAAATGAGGGGTTGATGCTGAAATCAATTTCTTGAACACATTAACAACTTAGTTATGATTGCTGATCCATTCATAATCCTTTTCTGTTTAGTAACATAAGTAAGTTATGACCCAGCTACTCTACTCAATGCCAGCAAAGTACATACTCTGTTCAAGATTTAAAAGAGTTGATATGTATTTTTTCTAGCTCTGCTTTTCTCTCTCTCTCTCTCTTTTTTTTTTGGAAGGCGCTTTTTTTCCTTGCTGTGTCTTTCTTTCAGCACTCTACCCCAGCCAAACACCCATCGCCGGGTTTACCAGCCACCTGTTAACACCTGGACTTTGTCTGATAGGGCTATTGCCAGTGCAGAACTTGAGGGTGACGTTGGGGTCTGGCCACCTACATCCACCAAGGGGTGTTTTATTATGACCTACCCCATTCCATTTCTCCTTCCTCTCGAATGGTCTTTATGGTACATCCAAAGGCAGGCATGCAATGGGGACATGTAGCATTTCCCCACAACAGTAGCAGTTCTACCATGTCTACCATACTATCCTCCTTTTGTACCACACCTTCCATTTATGACACCCCCATACTCCAGTAGGGACTGTCATTTCCCATGCCCTTCCCCATCAAGATAGTAACACCCATCTCTCTTTGTCAGTCTATCAGTCACCTGCTATTTGAACCTGTGTCAGCAGTGTCATAGTCAGGGCTGCATCATTATACCCTAGTAGAGTGGATACAGGAAACTCGATATTAATAATGTTGTATGGAGTGCAAGCTAATTACTAATGGTGACAAAACCAACCATTTTTTTTGCAGGGCCTAAGATAGAGGTTTACCTGTAAAGAAAAATATGTAAGACATCATATTCAAGTGAGGACCTGTTGCAGGAATGGAATGACTTTGAAGTGCAAGTGACCATGGAATCAGCATACAAAAGTGTTGGAATGTTGGGGAGTGTAATCCTGAAAGTGATAAAAAAAAAACAGTAAACATCAACCATCTCTATGTAATAGAAGGATAAATCACTGACTGGAGTCTCAGGCACTGGTAGAAGCTGGTGGTGAAGAATGGGAGTCATCAGCCACTGCAGGCTCACCCATCCTGAGGAAAGGGAGATGGCATGGGTTTACCACTCGGGTGACACATAGTGGAAGCACTAAGTGTTACATATATGCAGCACCAGCCTATGGGTATGTGCTTCCCATATGCACATGCAAGTGGTGCAGAGAGCATGAGGAGGCATTCTCACTGAGTTATGCAGCAGGTATGGAGCTTACACAGCTGCCATTTGGGGTAGAAGGGTGTTCCTAAAGGATGCCAATGTGCCCAACTAGATCTGGAAGTTGGTCCACTCCTACTACCTGTGAGTATAAGATGAAGTGGTACTACAGGTGAGAATGGATGAGTAGACCAACTCCAACTAGCCTGATGATACCCAGATTTCACCCATGATGGAATGCATATGCCAGTTAGCTAAAGATAGTGGAGCTATTGGGCAGGTCTGGTGGAGGATGTGATGGATCCCTTTTCTGAGCCAGCAATCAATTAGACTCAATCATCACCACTGACTCCAGTGAGGGATGGTCACTAAGAGCAAAGATGGATTCACACAGTATTTTCAGATGCAGCTCCCTGCACCATGCACAATTGCCCTTAAGAGCACACAGGGGGCCATACCTGAGGCTGGACTGTGTTTTGCTCTCCAGACCCACATAAAACATCACACTGACCTCTTTGAAGCTCTGTGTCTTATTTCCCAGTAGCTGACATGCACACACTTAGATATTTGAGTTACACACACACACTCACACACATACACACACACACACACACACACACACACACACACACACACACACACACACACACACACACACACACACACACACACACACACACACACACACACACACACACACACACACACACACACACACACGCACACTTGGGAAAAGCTAGCACAGATTTACTAGCTGTGCTCCTTTATGCCCAGACTCTGAGGTAATCATGCTGCCACTAGTCAGCTACCCTAATAGCCTTACAAAGGGTACTCAATAATACTGTGTAAAATGACTAGTAATTCAAATGTTAGAGTGCGACCAAAGCAGCAAGGATTTCAGGAGCGACCCCAGTGTCAATAAAACAAGCATACATACTCTCAAGATGTTAAAAGTATTTTATAAAGGACCAGCCACAATGGAAGGTATTAAAATGTTTAATTAATGATAAATAATAAAACAGAAAACAGGAGAATACTGAATACCATAAACAACAGAGCTTCAACCACAGAGATACAAAAAAATAATACAGTTGGATAGCTTCTCACAGATGACAAAAGCAATACTAAACTATTATCACTAAATATCCATGACTAACTAAGAAAATTACTGTTCTCTGATTACGTACTAAAGCAAGGCAAGCTGATGTGTGCTGAGAGTCTTACCACAGCAAAAGCCAGATGATGTCTCTCTTTGTCTGTGTGGATGTGTGAGATACATATCTTGTCAGAAATCTTTCCTGTCAGATTCTAAATTGCTGCTGTGAAAGTTCCAAAGAAATCAGATGCTGATTATAGGATGACACCACCTCTGGTCACCTGAATCTGGTACGATACACACACAAAGCTTTGCTAAGATCTGTGGCAGCATCTGAAAGCTATAAAACAGTTTCAAACTTTCCACCCTTCTGGGGTTCTCTTATAAACATACACATTTGATCGGTTGTAACAATACAACCTAATATACATGTATGCATTCTTTTTGTCCAGCAGGACCTACTGTTGATGCATTTTTAACACAAGTAACTTTACAAATATATTTTAACTCAAACATATGTACAAATCAGTGTGATGGTCAAATAACATACAATTCTTTACAAAACCCCAGCTAGCTATGCTGGCGTATGTTGCACAAGCACTGCCCTACTCTCCCTGGCACAGATGACACTACCTCATAACAACACCCCCGCTTTGAAAACTCAAACTAGTTTTTCAAGTGACCCTGAAAAAGCATTGCTTGAGAGAAATGGGCCTGTCTGGGAACACCTTAGCATATACCCTGTCTTGAGAGCCCATCTGCATTGGAAATGCTGACCCTACTACACTGCCACACTGTCGTATCATATGCTTGCAACCCAAGGTGCCACCTTACTAACTTAGTATTTTGCTGGCTGGCTCAATGTAGCCATGTTAAGGGATTGTGGTCTGTAACCACAGTGAATTTTCTTCCATACAGATAGAGCTGAAGTTTCTGCAGTGCCCATGCTATGGCTAGGCATTCCTTTTCTACAGCTGCATACCATTCCTCCCTGGGTTGGAGTCTATGGCTGAGATGCACAACTGGGTGCTCTTCTCCCTCTGAGGAAACTTGGCTGAGTACAGCCCCCCCCCCCTCATGGTTTGAGGCATTCACCTGCACAACAAATTATTTGCTGTAATCTGCGCTGGCTAATATAAGAGGTCCTCCCAAAGACCCTTTAATCCCCCAGAGTCCTTCTGCCATCCACTGCAAATACTCAACACCAGGGCTCCCTATCATGGTAAGACTTCATCATATAGTACAATTTGTGCACCTGCCTCCTGCCTAGCAGGTTTATCGTATAATTAGCATTTCTGACCTTCCTTACCACTTTGAGGGGTCCCTGCCAAGCTGCCTGCAGCTTATTGTGTCTGACACGAATGAGCACCATAACCTGCTGTCCCACAACATACTCTTGAGCTCAAGCATTGCTGTCATACCAGACATTTTTCTGCTGCTGGGCTCTGGCCAGGATTTCCTGGGCCAAGTCCATGAGCTCCCTGAGCCTTGTCCTGACATTTAGGACATATGCCACAACAGACTCCTTGTGGGATTCACATTTACCCTTCCACTCATCACAAATCAAATCTAAATGCCCCTCACCCTATGCCCATACAGAATCTCAAAGGGTGAAAAAGCTGTGGATTCCTGGGGTACCTCTCTGTATGCAAACAGCAGATGGGGAAAATATTAGTCCCACTCTCTTAAACTGATCTTCAAATGCCCATAAAATGTTTTTTAGTGTAGAGTTTAACCTTTTCACAAGACCATTAGTCTCGGGGTGGTGAAGGATGCTTTTTAGGTGCTTCACCCCAAAGCACTTCTATAGACAAGCCAGTAGGTCTGACATGAAACTGGCACCTCTGTTATTTAGTATTTCTCTTGGGAAACCTACCCTGCTGAAAATCTCTAACAAAGCATTTACCACCTTCTCTGCCTCTATGGAGAACAGATCCACCGCCTCAGGGTATCTAGTAGCATAATCTACTACTGCAATGATATCCTTCTAACCTGTGGAAATTGGGGTACTCAGAGGCCCCACAATATCCATAACTATTGTCTGAAGGGGCTCTTTAATCACAGGTAAAGGCATCAAAGGAGCGTTGACCTTATCTCCTGCTTTGCTACCTTTTGGCATTGCTCACAGGTCCTGCCATACCCTGTTCCATCCCTTGCAATCCCAGGCCAATAAAAGTTCTGAGTAATATGTCTTTTGGTATGCTTTATTCCCATATGACCTGCAAAGATATTTCATGGGCTATGGCTAGAAGGGCCAGACAGTAGGCTCTGGGCACTACCAACTGCTGTATTACCTCACCCTCTAGTCCTCCCTCAGGGGTCCACTCAGTCTACAGTAACCCTTTGTTCTAGTATATAGTTTCCCCTTTTCCTTGAGAATCAGGTCCCTCCTTAGCTACTTCCCTTAAGCCTTATAATGTAGGGTCAAAAACTGAGCTTGTATCAATTCTACCTTTGTGACCCTCCCTAGCTTCCTTTTCACTGGAAGCCCGGTCTCTTCTGACAGCAGTGCCTAACTGTCAGCCTGTGTACTCCCACTCACATCTGCCCTTGTAGTCATCCTGTTCATGGGAACATCAGTATCGACAAGCATCTGTGTCTCACTTTCAGGCTCACTGCTACAGGGTAGCTCCCTCCTGAAATAACCACCTCACCAACCCCAGCTTCAGGTGTGGAATCTATCTGGGTCTCCACCAGGCTACCTAACCCACATGCCTGTCTCCAAGCCTAACTGTGTGTAACTGCATGCACCATACCTCTCAACTGTACAGATTTTCAGAGAATGTCCAGATTTTTTCCTCATATTTTTAGTCCATTTTTTCACAAAATTATGGCTTTCTGACAAATTAGTGGCAAATCATTAAAGGTTGAAGTTAAAAAATTATGACAGGCATTTGAGTTTCAGACTTCATACCCTTCAGAAAAATTCATGCTAATGCAAAACTTGTTATTCTATCAACTTTCTAAGTTTGTAAGAACAATATTTAAAAATTGTCCCTATTGTTGGGCATTTGTCTCACTTATATTGATGGCTTTGTCCAGATTTTTTGCTCAAAGAGGTTGAGGGTATGGCATGCATACAAGGTACTGCATTATCAAAATCATTATTTATCAAGACATTTGTAGGGATATCCTGGAACACACCTACCTGCTTGCTTCCTCTTCCACCCTCCCAGTCAAGGTGAACCCTGGCCAAAGGTATTTGGAATGGGGTCCCTCCTAAAGCTCTGACTGGTGTGGACTGCCAAAGCAAGTACTGCTCCTCTTTAACCACAGCAGGCTTCACAATAGTTAAGTTAGAGGCTGTATCTCTCTAAGCAGTGGCCTGTCATCCATCCACTAAGATAGGATGCAAACTCTGGTGATAGTTTGTTATCCTTTTTGTCTCCAGACAACTTACTACTGGGACGCTATTATTCTCACTTGGTGGCTCCCTCAGCATTTGTTTTCTGCCTTGCTTCAGTGGACATTTGTATGCTACATGGCCCCTCTGGTTACATTTAAAACATTTAACCCCTGATCCTGGCTGTGTACCTGAATTAGTGGCTTCTCCTGTTACTGATATACTCTATTGGGGGTGGCTTAGGCTGCTCATCATGGGTTTCCTTATATCTATCTGCAGCACTGGGTATCCCTTTCTTGAACAGTGATGCCCTGTTTGCTAAGTTGAGATCCCCTTTTCTCCAGAGCTCATCTGCAGAGTTCCACTCCCAGTCTGCCAACCAGATTCTCATGTCTTCAGGCAAAGTGCTAAGGGCTTGTTCCCTCACCAAAAGGTCTGCCAGCCCTTCAAAAGTGGTGACCTTATACCCATTCATCTACCTATGAAAATAAGTGCTTAACTCAGCAATACAATCGCATATACTTTCATCTGCCTTGCATCTATGATCACAATTTTTTTTCTGTAAGCTTCAGTTGCTAACTTAAAACATTCCAGTAAACATTCTTTTATTTTATCATAGTTTAAACAATCAGTATCAGCCAATTTAGAAACAGCAGTTACAGCTTTACCATGGATTAAGGGGGAAAGGAACTGTACCCAGAGCCCTTAGTCAACATTATATTGTTTACATACCCTTTAAAATACATGAATAAAATCAATCATCACCCTTTGTAAACTGTGGAAGAAATTTACTGACCTTTCTTGGTTCTTCAGTTACTCCCTTCCCTATTACCCCATGACCTGCCAAAGAGTCAGCATTTCTCTCTCATGTTAGTGTTGTTTCTCATTTTCTTTGGCCTCCACATGCCAGAGTCTCTCTTCAACCTCCTAATGCCACAATCTCTCTTCTGATTCTAACTCAATCTGTTTTGCCTTTTCTTCAGCCTCCAAACATCACAGTCTCTCTACTGATTATAATTCATCTGTTTCCCCAGTCTCTCCAGGGAGATGGGTTCAAATTCCATCACTGCCACGAATATGCGATGGGTCTCTAGTCTGGGCTAGGAATCAAGGAGACTCAATCCTCACAACTGACTCTGGTGAGGGATAGTCACTAAGAGCAAATATAGATTCACACAGTATTTTCAGATGCCACTCCCAGCACCAAGCACAATTGCTCTTAAGAGCACACAGGGGGCACACCCCAGACTTGCGGCTGGACTTACCTTCTCTCTACAGACCCACACAAAACTCCACACTGATCACTTTGGAGTTCTGTGCCCCAGTTCCCAGTAGTAGATGCACACATACTTGGATATTTGATTTTCACACACACACATACATACACACTTGGGAAAAGCTGATGCAGATTTATTACCTGTGCGCCTTTCTGCTCAGACTCTGAGGTAATCACACTGCCACCAGTCAGCAACTCTAAGGCTCTTACAAAGGATACCTGATTATAATGGCTGGTCCTTTAGAGAATAATACAGTTGGATAGTTTCTCACAGATGCAGAAAATAATACTAAACTATTCTTACTAAATGCCCCCGACTAACTAAAGAATTAATGTTCCCTGACTACTTACTAAAGCAAGGCAAACTGATGTGTGCTGAGTGTTTTACAACAGCAAAAGCCAGATGATGTCTCTCTTTGTCTGTGTGGAAGTGTGAGATATATATCCTGTTAAAAAATGTTCATGTCAGGTTCCAAACTGAGTCCCAAAGAAACCAGATGCTGGTTAGAGGATGACATCACCTCTGGTCCTGACTCTGGTACAATACACATGAAGAGCTTTGCTAAGATCTGTGACAGCATCTGAAAGCTATACCACAATTTTAAAATTTCCACCCGTCTGGAGTTCTCTGATAAACATATAAATTTGATCACTTACAACAATACAACCTAATATACATGCATACATTCTTTCTGTACAGCAGGACCTATTGTTCATGCATTTTTAACACAAGCAACTTTACAAATATATTTTTAACTCAAACATTTGTACAAATCAGTGTGATAGTGAAATAACATAAAATTATTTACAAAACTAAAGATAGCTATCCTGGCATATGTTACACATGCTCTGCCATACTCTGCTTGGCACAGATGGCACTACCTCATAACATCACATAGGATACAAAACAAAATAAACAGTAAACAGCAAGGGAGCAGGAATGAAACACTGGGGATCACTAGGCTAATCTGCTGAGGCTGGGATAGGGAGTTAATTAATTTCATTTTGACAGAATACTGTTGTGATAACTCTTCATACACTGGACATATGTGGATAATACCACTGAACAATATGTAAGAGAAGTTGATAAATTCTGTGCCAGTGGGTTTCTTTGATCCATGCTAGAGAGAATATGGTCAGTGAGGGAAAGTGCAACTCTTGAACTATTCTGCCTATTTCTGAAGCCATGTTGTTGGAAGTTAAGAATGCAAAGTAGGAAGGTAAAATGGAAGATGAGAACATGCACCTTTTTGCATAATTATTAGTAGTGGGAAAGAAAAGATGTAGGATGAGATGAAGTGATAAAAAGGAAGGTCCCCTGTTTGAGTAGAAGTATCGTTGTGGAAGACATCCAAATGATAAGAAACATTCCAATTGCTAGGGATAGATAGATGACATACCTCTCAATCTCTTAACACATGAAATCTAGACAAGGCCAAAAATAAAGGAGCAGACAAGGGCAGACAAAGGCCCCAAAACAGGGGCACATTTTAAACATTACTCTTATAAACTTACTTACTAGACAAGCAGAATTTTTGCTAGCATGCATTTTTCTGAAGAATATGAAGTCTGAAACTCAAATGCATGTCATTTTTAGTGACTTCAGTGTTCAGTTATTTGCAAAACACACACACACACACACACACACACACACACACACACACACAAATTTTATGAAGAACAGACATAAAATATGAGGCACAAATCTCAAAATTCTGCTAAAATGTGGTTAATTGTGAGGTATGGTTGATGATACGATGAAGGGAATGGCTATAAATTTATTGCAAGTTTCTAGAATCCATATGTGCATAATTTCCTGAGTCACTTACCTCTCAACTGTCCATATTTTGGCAGAATGTCCAGATTTTTACTTCAAATACATGGTCTGTTTTTATACAATTTGTGGCTTTCTGGGAAATCACACCCACACACCAGCAAGCACCCCCCCCCCCACAGACACACACAAACAAACGCACTGCTTACCTTTCCAGCAAATTATGGTGGTTCCTATAGGCTTTGCTTTGAACTGACCAGTTCTCGTATGATCCATGACACCTTCACAGTTAGTAGGTGTCTGTTAAGCCTAACAACAATAGTACCAGGCTAATTCTAGTATGAGGTGACATTTTTCTTTATAAAAGTATTTGCCTTTGTCACTTCAAAATTAGCCTGGCACTGCTGTTATGTGGAATATAGAAATGTGGACTTTCTTTTTTTTGTTGTTGGAAAGACCATCTGACCAGAATAAACATTTTTCTTTCATAGTGTTCATACTCAGAACTGGCAGTAGAAGTGCTGTACAAGCTTACTTTAGAAACTCTTGACAAAGTACTGAATTCATCTGTTTTATATATGAGAAGAAGAAAGAATAACACATTAATTAAGTTTGAGGATGGTTGGTTGAGCTGAAAAGATTATTTCTGCTACAGATGGTATGTTATATATACTGCCAGCCATTCCAGCAGGACGGCCTACAAGTCAGGCTGTAAATGTGAACTTATTTATAATACAATTATTTCTAGCCCCAGAAGACCCGGTGCCTTCCTAAAATTACATTTTCAATTTCTGCTCAATGCTCTTTCTATGTTCTCTCTGCCTCCATCTTAACAATGTAATACAAATGATTGACCAGTGTAAGACTTTCCTTTGCTTTTCTGAAACAGGTGGGCATACTTCTCAACTGTCCCTGGTTTTCTAGTATGTTTCTGATATTACCTATTTTCCCAGTTTCTCCTACAATTTTTGAATTACTGTAATCACTGAAGATTACTGTTGACCATTAATGCCAAACATTACAGTTTCACATTGATTCTGGGCCTTTGTACCCCCCCCCCATTATTTTTTGTCCTTACCCCTCATTCATGAACAAAGAACTTAAAGTTATAGGTGCACTGGTGACTTATTCTCCATTTATTGTATAGTGGGTAGGTGCCTAGAGGTAGGAACAAATAACACCCTAATATGTACTCATGCTGCAGACTTATATCACAATCAGCAAGTAAGTGTTCAGGCAGACTGTTTTGTACTTAGAAATTAATTATGATAAAATCTTATGAAGTTAGAACTTAAGACTGTAGAGTGGTAATTCAATTTCTAGTGTGTATATATGCATTCTTAATGTTTAATCATTCAACTTATTTTAAGTAGATATTACTCTAATTATTCACCTTTCCATGCTACCTACATCTGCAGCATAAACAAACCTTATGGCTAAAACTCAAGATGGAATTAGAGATATAGGAACCTACCACTGAGTCTTGTGGTTTGTAATGGTTTAAAAATGGAATGTGTCTTGTGAAGGTTGGTTAGATTCCATATCTGATGCTTCTGAGAACTGTGGCAGGTGGTCACTCCCATCCATGGGGTCCTGCCATACTCTTGATTTCTCAACTTGTAAATTTTCCATTAACTTACCACACATAACAGGCCAGCTAGAAATAAACAATCCAATTTGGTTGTCATGTGCTGATTATGGGTACAAAGTGTCTCAGTATGAGAGGAACAGATAAGAACAGGAGTCATTCCTGCAGAGCTACGCTAAAAAAGGAAGCCACCAGCTGGTAACTGTAGTACATCTGTGCATGAGATGTACTCGTTCCTTGAGATGTGAAATATTAGTGTGTATGCAACCCACTTATTCAGTCTGCTATTAGTCCCGACTCCCCGGCAATCCATTCCATATAGCAGTAAACCAAAGAAGAGTGGGACTTGTAGAGTAGATAATTCAGTAACCACACTTTCAGACTATTTGTAGAGAAATGATAACAAATTATAATTTCAACAGAAACAGAGGGTGACACAAAGTGAAAGACAATAGCTCAGGGACTCAGACTTCCCAGGGTGCTACATCCCTCTACTCATCCTACCACAAATTTGCTGACCTGCCTGTGCCACATGAGGTAAACCTGCACATTGAATTTGGAATTCCCTATTTTATTTTATTGTGTCAATAATTCTTTCAAGGTCAGTCCTTCTACGTATGTTGTCATTCCGTCTACTTATATATGTAAACACTGTACCTGATAGCAACATTCTTATTCCCTCTATTTATGTATATAAATTTATTTTATTATGTGACTTCTTATAGTAATTGTAACAAAAGAAATTAATGGTTAGGATGCTATTATGCTGGATATTATGTTCCTTTAAGATGCTTATATTTAATTGAATAATAGTCTATATGGGCAGTTTTTTATTGAGATGACAAGTATATATGGGAGTGTTTTTTAACATCATGTGTTCGGAAGAAGTCATTTTATCTTGATGAAAGCGCTTAACCTTGTTCATTGTGTTCAAATAAAGAGTACTGTTGTGGCATAGAATCCAGCTTCCTGGCGTTTTTGCTGCCGTTGGGTGGTGACACTTGCTTTACATTTGTTGGATTCCAGGACTCCGTTTTTTTTATCAGTCGTACTTCATGGATTCTATGCACGAGACACTAGATTCTTCAACCTCTATTACTCGTGAAGAGGTTGATAAGATTCACTCAGAAATGGCTATAATCAAGGGCGAAATAACTCGCCTGATGGAGTTGTTGACACCGCCTTCTGTTGTGCACACGAACTTAGTGCAGCCTAATTTCAACGCTGTGATGTCAGTCCTCAATAGGTAATGGCAGCGACGAGGAAATCCCGAATGGGCAAAGGAGACATTCATCTCCGTTCCTGTCGAACTGCACACCGAGGAAGGAAGAAAAAGAGCACGCTGTGAGGTATAGAAGTACTGCCAATACTTCTAACCAGTCTGGCAACCAAGACGACGATGTTTATCTTATTTCAGGCGCGAAACCTAAACGCTTACCACCAGTTCATACGTACGCTATGGAGGAGAAGAACAGTGGCGCCAATTACAAACATGGCAAAGGTACTGTTTCTCAGCGTTCTCCCTCGGGAGATTTAGATAGCGCCAATGTTTACAATTTGGACAAGTTTATGAAAATGCCATTTGAATTCAATGACATTAACAATTTTAATTTTAAAAACAAACGTGAAGGAGGTGAGGAATACTTCCCTTCACTTAAGGAACTTATTTACAGTTTTGGTAACAAGTTGAGTAAAATTAAAAGTATACAGGTAGAAAATATGTATCTTCGCAAGTGTATAGACAGTGGTATAGTCCCTATGGGACTACGTTTTAAGGAAACCCTAGGGGTTGAAATGAATGTAGAGAATATTAAGGTGTGCAATGACATGTTTAATGGGTTTGGGAAGCAGTTCATGCAATTTATTGTCAACTGTAATGATTCTAAACTAAGTTGTTTATTGCAGGAAGTTGAACAGATTAACAAACTCATTCAAAAAGACATGTTGTTTCTACAATGGGAAAAACTGTATTTTAAACAATATGAATATGCTGAAAACAATTGTAAAAAGGTTTTTGACAGAAAATGTAGAAAGTTGCAGAGGGACATTACTCAACATGAAAAAGGTTTGGTATACAGGTGGAATGTTAAAAAAGATAAAAAAGATGGGGGGATCAATTTTGATATGAAGTATACTACCAATTATAAGGATTTCACTACAGCTCAAGGGGAGGAAGAACTTTTTTTAGAGGAAGAGAGGGATCATTACAATTGGCAGACAGTGAAACAGAAGGGGAAAGGGAAAAACAGATGGACGGGACGCAGGCCATACCCATAGTTCTCCCAGAATCTTTCAATTGTCATACATTGTTGGCTGAGGGTGAAAATCTTGTGATGTGTATAACAAACAAGAGTGAAGAACATGTTATTGATGGGATACTACACACTAGTGGGGAAATGAAAATATATAATTACAGTACATATCTAGTTCAGCCTGAGCTTTTTTCTATATTTTCCAAGGGTATGAAGTTTATTCCAGACAAATCTCTGGATATAACTGATACCTTGGTGGAATTCAAATTATTTTTGAGAAAACTGAATTTGGGGTTATTTTTTAACAAGAATAACAAGATTAATAAAGACATGAGTGAATTGAAGAAGACAAGTGTCTTTACCCCCCCCCCCATGTCGAAAATTTTGACATCATTTGAGAATGCGGTAAATGCTGAAATGTATGGTCATTATAATAAATATAGGCATCAAAAAGGACACTGTGATATTAGTCAACAGGTTTATGACGTCGTTGATTCACTTTGTGAACAGAATATCAGAATTATGTCAGCAGACAAAGGGGGAGGAATTGTTCTCTATGATCAGGAGAAGTATACAACCAAGATTTTTGAATTATTAAATAATTCTTCACAATATGCAGTTTCTTCTTTGAATGAAGTGAATATAGCTCATGGTCATATTGATTCATATTTAGAGGAATTTGTATTGGAAAATAGAATAAATGAGGATTTATACAAATACCTCAAAGTTGAGTTTCCTATACTAGCAACAATCACAGGTATCCCTAAAATTCATAAAAATATTTTGGACCCCCCATTTAGACCCATCATTTCAGGAAGTGCAAGTAAAGCCTTTCCATTTGGTCGAGTGGTTCATCACAAATTGAAACATATGTATAATACGGTCGAGCATATTATGAAAGATTCATGGGAATTCTTAGGTATTTTCGAGCAGGAGTTATGGAGCCCTAACCTTGTATTTGTCACTATAGATGTACAGGATTTGTTTTCATGCATCCCCAAAGAGGATGGCATGAATAGGTTTCACAATAGTATATTCAAGTACAGTGGATTAGGACAGGACGATATATCTCTACTTATTGAATTCATGGATATAGTACTTGACCATAATTACATCTATTTTGAGGGGGAGTACTACAAACAAAAGACTGGCGTAGCAATGGGGACAGCGTGTGCCCCCATTTATGCCAATTTGGTTTTGCTCGACTGGGAAATAGAATTTGTTTTGAACACTGAATGGATGACACAGATCAAAAGATATGTCCGTTACTTGGATGATATCTTTATCTTATGGGAAGGTCAAAAACAAGAATTGTCATCATTTGTGGATTATATTAATCATACCACAGATTATCTTAAGTTTACATATCAATGTGATACTAAGGGGATCAGCTATTTAGATGTCTATCTATATAGTGATGGAGAGGCCTTTCAGTCTCGTATCTATAGAAAGGATACATTTAGCAATGGTTATTTGCACTTTGAGAGTGCACATTCTTACAACACAAAACAGAGTATTATAAGGGGGCAGTGTATCCGAGCTGCAAGGATGACATCAGACAAGGAGTTCATGTTAAAAGAATTGTCATACATTGGTTGTTTATTTGCAGAGAAAGGATATCCTCAAGGTATGATAAAAGATGTTACCTCTTATGTATCTAAAGAATGGGGTAAAAAGTATATACCCCTCATAGGTATTGGAACAATTAATAACAACCAGATGAACAGTAACAACAATAGTACTAGCAATAGTGGTACAAATAATGAGTATACCAAAGCCTGCATAATAAAATATGGCAGGCATACTAGGGAAGTCAAAAATATAATTACATCCAATTGGAATATATTGACTAGTGATGCGTTGACAAAGGAGAAAATACCTGATAGACCACAGTTTGTTTATAAGACAGGGAATAACTTGAAAAGAATTATTGAAGTTAAAGCTAGTTACCATAAGAGAAATAGGATGCATAAGATGGGTACAAAAAAATGTGGACATTGTAATTTTTGCAAATATATACTTGAGGCACCCTTTATTATTTTAAATAATAGTATAAGAAGTAAGATCAAATTCTGTCATGGGAATTGTCAGACCAAACATATAATTTATCTAGGCATTTGTGAAACATGTAAGAATTATTATGTTGGAAAGACTGACCGTTGTTTTAAGAACAGGATATATGACCGTTTGTATTGCATTAGGAGATGTGATACCAACAATGCCCTGTCCCGACATTTGATTAACAACCCACAATGTATTGGTTTTAAGTTTGCCATTCTGGAGGTAATATTCCCAAATCCAAGAGGGGGAAATATAAAGGCAGTTGTGGGTGAAAAGGAGATCAGATGGCAGATCAGACTTGATGCATCTACATCTCCGGGGTTGAATGAAATGATTCCCACCAAACCCCTTATAAGGACCTAACTATATAAGAATGTATTATATTAAATATATTACTAACACTTTTTACACTAATATGTGGATTATTATTGCATTCAGCACAAGGTACATTCATAGGTATTAATTTTATTTATACCATGCAAACACACTATAATATTTGACACGTAATATATAAGTATACAAATAATGTTCGGATACATATTTTCATATCAGTAGTAGGTTACTATACATATTTATCAGAGGACAACATGAGAAATATATAACAATTGTGAGCCATTCACTTTTATAAGATTTTTTATATTGTTAAATGTCATTGTTTTTTTATATATATGTGCAGTTAAAATATTTTTATATGCATTTCGTATTAACACAGTTTTATTATGTGACTTCTTATAGTAATTGTAACAAAAGAAATTAATGGTTAGGATGCTATTATGCTGGATATTGTGTTCCTTTAAGATTCTTATATTTAATTGAATAATAGTCTATATGGGCGTTTTTTTATTGAGATGACAAGTATATATGGGAGTGTTTTTTAACATCATGTGTTCTGAAGAAGTCATTTTATCTTGATGAAAGCGCTTAACCTTGTTCATTGTGTTCAAATAAAGAGTACTGTTGTGGCTTAGAATCCAGCTTCCTGGTGTTTTTGCTGCCGTTGGGTGGTGACACTTGCTTTACATTTGTTGGATTCCAGGACTCCGTTTTTTTTATCAGTCGTACTTCATGGATTCTATGCACGAGACACTAGATTCTTCAACCTCTATTACTCGTGAAGAGGTTGATAAGATTCACTCAGAAATGGCTATAATCAAGGGCGAAATAACTCGCCTGTTGGAGTTGTTGACACCGCCTTCTGTTGTGCACACGAACTTAGTGCAGCCTAGTTTCAATGCTGTGACGTCAGTCCGGTCCTCAATAAATAATGGCAGCGACGAGGAAATCCCGAATGGGCAAAGGAGACATTCATCTCCGTTCCTGTCGAACTGCACACCGAGGAAGGAAGAAAAAGAGCACGCTGTGAGGTATAGAAGTACTGCCAATACTTCTAACCAGTCTGGCAACCAAGACGACGATGTTTATCTTATTTCAGGTGCGAAACCTAAACGCTTATCACCAGTTCGTACGTACGCTATGGAGGAGAAGAACAGTGGCGCCAATTACAAACATGGCAAAGGTACTGTTTCTCAGCGTTCTCCCTCGGGAGATTTAGATAGCACCAATGTTTACAATTTGGACAAGTTTATGAAAATGCCATTTGAATTCAATGACATTAACAATTTTAATTTTAAAAACAAACGTGAAGGAGGTGAGGAATACTTCCCTTCACTTAAGGAACTTATTTACAGTTTTGGTAACAAGTTGAGTAAAATTAAAAGTATACAGGTAGAAAATATGTATCTTCGCAAGTGTATAGACAGTGGTATAGTCCCTATGGGACTACGTTTTTTTAAGGAAACCCTAGGGGTTGAAATGAATGTAGAGAATATTAAGGTGTGCAATGACATGTTTAATGGGTTTGGGAAGCAGTTCATGCAATTTATTGTCAACTGTAATGATTCTAAACTAAGTTGTTTATTGCAGGAAGTTGAACAGATTAACAAACTCATTCAAAAAGACATGTTGTTTCTACAATGGGAAAAACTGTATTTTAAACAATATGAATATGCTGAAAACAATTGTAAAAAGGTTTTTGACAGAAAATGTAGAAAGTTGCAGAGGGACATTACTCAATATGAAAAAGGTTTGGTATACAGGTGGAATGTTAAAAAAGATAAAAAAGATGGGGGGATCAATTTTGATATGAAGTATACTACCAATTATAAGGATTTCACTACAGCTCAAGGGGAGGAAGAACATTTTTTAGAGGAAGAGAGGGATCATTACAATTGGCAGACAGTGAAACAGAAGGGGAAAGGGAAAAACAGATGGACGGGACGCAGGCCATACCCATAGTTCTCCCAGAATCTTTCAATTGTCATACATTGTTGGCTGAGGGTGAAAATCTTGTGATGTGTATAACAAACAAGAGTGAAGAACATGTTATTGATGGGATACTACACACTAGTGGGGAAATGAAAATATATAATTACAGTACATATCTAGTTCAGCCTGAGCTTTTTTCTATATTTTCCAAGGGTATGAAGTTTATTCCAGACAAATCTCTGGATATAACTGATACCTTGGTGGAATTCAAATTATTTTTGAGAAAACTGAATTTGGGGTTATTTTTTAACAAGAATAACAAGATTAATAAAGACATGAGTGAATTGAAGAAGAAAAGTGTCTTTACCCCCCCCATGTCGAAAATTTTGACATCATTTGAGAATGTGGTAAATGCTGAAATGTATGGTCTATATAATAAATATAGGCGTCAAAAAGGACACTGTGATATTAGTCAACAGGTTTATGACATTGTTGATTCACTTTGTGAACAGAATATCAGAATTATATCAGCAGACAAAGGGGGATGAATTGTTCTATATGATCAGGAGAAGTATACAACCAAGATTTTTGAATTATTAAATAATTCTTCACAATATGCAGTTTCTTCTTTGAATGAAGTGAATATAGCTCATGGTCGTATTGATTCATATTTAGAGGAATTTGTATTGGAAAATAGAATAAATGAGGATTTATACAAATACCTCAAAGTTGAGTTTCCTATACTAGCAACAATCACAGGTATCCCTAAAATTCATAAAAATATTTTGGACCCCCCATTTAGACCCATCATTTCAGGAAGTGCAAGTAAAGCCTTTCCATTTGGTCGAGTGGTTCATCACAAATTGAAACATATGTATAATACGGTCGAGCATATTATGAAAGATTCATGGGAATTCTTAGGTATTTTCAAGCAGGAGTTATGGAGCCCTAACCTTGTATTTGTCACTATAGATGTACAGGATTTGTTTTCATGCATCCCCAAAGAGGATGGCATGAATAGGTTTCACAATAGTATATTCAAGTACAGTGGATTAGGACAGGACGATATATCTCTACTTATTGAATTCATGGATATAGTACTTGACCATAATTACATCTATTTTGAGGGGGAGTACTACAAACAAAAGACTGGCGTAGCAATGGGGACAGCGTGTGCCCCCATTTACGCCAATTTGGTTTTGCACGACTGGAAATTAGAATTTGTTTTGAACACCAAATGGATGACACATATCAAAAGATATGTCCATTACTTGGATGATATCTTTATCTTATGGGAAGGTCAAAAACAAGAATTGTCATAATTTGTGGATTATATTAATCATACCACAGATTATCTTAAGTTTACATATCAATGTGATACTACGTGGATCAGCTATTTAGATGTCTATCTATATAGTGATGGAGAGGCCTTTCAGTCTCGTATCTATAGAAAGGATACATTTAGCAATGGTTATTTGCACTTTGAGAGTGCACATTCTTACAACACAAAACGGAGTATTATAAGGGGGCAGTGTATCCGAGCTGCAAGGATGACATCAGACAAGGAGTTCATGTTAAAAGAATTGTCATACATTGGTTGTTTATTTGCAGAGAAAAGATATCCTCAAGGTATGATAAAAGATGTTACCTCTTATGTATCTAAAGAATGGGGTAAAAAGTATATACCCCTCATAGGTATTGGAACAATTAATAACAACCAGATGAACAGTAACAACAATAGTACTAGCAATAGTGGTACAAATAATGAGTATACCAAAGCCTGCATAATAAAATATGGCAGGCATACTAGGGAAGTCAAAAATATAATTACATCCAATTGGAATATATTGACTAGTGATGCGTTGACAAAGGAGAAAATACCTGATAGACCACAGTTTGTTTATAAGACGGGGAATAACTTGAAAAGAATTATTGAAGTTAAAGCTAGTTACCATAAGAGAAATAGGATGCATAAGATGGGTACAAAAAAATGTGGACATTGTAATTTTTGCAAATATATACTTGAGGAACCCTTTATTATTTTAAATAATAGTATAAGAAGTAAGGTCAAATTCTGTCATGGGAATTGTCAGACCAAACATATAATTTATCTAGGCATTTGTGAAACATGTAAGAATTATTATGTTGGAAAGACTGACCGTTGTTTTAAGAACAGGATATATGACCATTTGTATTGCATTAGGAGATGTGATACCAACAATGCCTTGTCTCGACAATTGATTAACAACCCACAATGTATTGGTTTTAAGTTTGCCATTCTGGAGGTAATATTCCCAAATCCAAGAGGGGGAAATATAAAGGCAGTTGTGGGTGAAAAGGAGATCAGATGGCAGATCAGACTTGATGCATCTACATCTCCGGGGTTGAATGAAATGATTCCCACCAAACCCCTTATAAGGACCTAACTATATAAGAATGTATTATATTAAATATATTACTAACACTTTTTACACTAATATGTGGATTATTATTGCATTCAGCACAAGGTACATTCATAGGTATTCATTTTATTTATACCATGCAAACACACTATAATATTTGACACGTAATATGTAAGTATACAAATAATGTTCGGATACATATTTTCATATCAGTAGTAGGTTACTATACATATTTATCAGAGGACAACATGAGAAATATATAACAATTGTGAGCCATTCACTTTTATAAGATTTTTTATATTGTTAAATGTCATTGTTTTTTTATATATATGTGCAGTTAAAATATTTTTATATGCATTTCGTATTAACACAGTTTTATTAAGTGACTTCTTATAGTAATTGTAACAAAAGAAATTAATGGTTAGGATGCTATTATGCTGGATATTGTGTTCCTTTAAGATGCTTATATTTAATTGAATAATAGTCTATATGGGCGTTTTTTTATTGAGAAGACAAGTATATATGGGAGTGTTTTTTAACATCATGTGTTCTGAAGAAGTCATTTTATCTTGATGAAAGCGCTTAACCTTGTTCATTGTGTTCAAATAAAGAGTACTGTTGTGGCTTAGAATCCAGCTTCCTGGCGTTTTTGCTGCCGTTGGGTGGTGACACTTGCTTTACATTTGTTGGATTCCAGGACTCCGTTTTTTTTATTTATGTATATACACAATGTAGCTTGTAGCAACATTCTTATTTCCACTATATTGCAATGGCTCCCCATACATCACCACTCCGTGCTTTAGCATCTCTCCCATTTTGTCTTCAGCTAAGGACCCTTACCACTAGAAACAGTTCTAACCAAAGTATCTGACTCTACCTGCTGTTTGCTCTATAATTCTTAGCCCTCTTTCTGCTTACCTCATCTCTCCTCCCCTGTCATCTACTAAGACCCTTTCTCTTTTTTGAATCTACCCCTGTTTATTATTTGCAGTCACCTTGTAATTGTCCTAGACCCCAGTCTACATCACCCAGTAATAAATATTTATACTTCTTATATCTTCTAAAGCTTTTATTTGATATTCACATCTCTGAAATGCACTCCCTTGAACATTTATTGATATAGATACTGACATCTAAATTTATGATATTTTATTTCTCTTATCTCTGCCTCTAATAAACTCTGCTTACTATTAACTATAGTTTAGATCAGCCCTGCATCCTTTCTTATAACTAAATGATGCATTCTTACCTTTTCTTTCTAATAAAATATACTAGGCTGGGGACAGCTCTCTTGCTGTATGTCTCTCTTTTACTCTTCTGTCCTCTCTCTTAAGCTTTATCCTTGAACCTTTCCCGTGTTTTACTTCTAATCTGTTCTCCCTTTCCCATAGTGCCCTGCACCATTTAAAATGTTGTATGTGCATTTGGTGCCTTCTGTTAGCTATGTCTTCTCTCAGTTGGTCATAGCTCTGGTTTTCTGGTGATGTACGGAAGCTGCCTAAGTGTTTAGGTCTATGGTAAACTACTGGCAGGGATGCATCCTTCTTCCTTACCATCCTTGACTAAACATATTTCTTGTTTTTGTACTCAACTCATTGAATTTTAATTTTAATGAAATTCATGTTACTATGCTTAGTCCAGTGTATCGTGGTTTAGAATCATGATGTTTCCTTTATTTAACTAGCTATTGCTGTAATAACTTCTTGGCAGCCAAGTTTGTTATCTGATTCAGCTCAGAGAATTTTGGCTTAAAACATAGCCGCTTGTGTTATTTTAAGGAACTCTAGCTGTTACATCTCGTCAGTTTACTACTGCCATAAAGGCTTGCTGCAGTGGTTACAGCAACAGGTAATTGAACCTGTAATATTTTATCTTTTTAATTGTAACTTGGCAGGTAAATACTACTGCTCAGCTTACTGCAGCTGTACCTTTTATAGTTTATTCCTCCATAACTGAGTACAGCTCATGTTTGCAAACATAAATGTAACCTGTGTCTATGTATTTTGTTTTAAATGCAATTTTTTTTCTTCAGCTATTTACTTTGAGGTACTCTTATGGCACCAAGCAGTGTGCACTGACTTTCTTTGTGTTATTGCCACTAACATTATCAAACAAGCTATTTTTGCAAACTCCTAACATTTGGTGTTTTGGGGATATAATTGCTCTTTTGCTACTTCAGACATTATTGTTGGCCACAGAAGAATATGTGGCTTTGGAGATTGTAATTTATCTTGGTGCTTAATTATTCAACTTGTCTGGACTGTGTAATTCCTCAGCAAAGTTAATGTCCATTATGTTTTTTGAGCATATAATTCTCCTGCTGCCTGCCTGTCACTTATTGGTAATGGTATAATCTCTTTTGGTAATTGTATAAACTGTCTACTGTTTATTGGTGATTGTACTAACTGCATTATCCTCAGCAGGGACTTGCCAACCTCTTACTGTTATCTGCCTTAACCTTAGTTCAGCTAGCCTGAATTTTATTGTTGTGCACAGTAGCACAGTAGGGATATTTGCTGTAGATCCTTGCTTCTTACTTGCTCAGAAGTATAGTTGCTTGTACTCCAATATTTTTTTATTTTTATTAGCTTTTGTTAAAGACACCATATTATACATTGTTTTCTTTTTATCTCTAAATAACCATTGCATCTTCTTTTTGTTTTTTATTCAGGTGCTACATCCCTGTACTCATCCTATCATAAATCTGTTGACCTGCCTGTGCCTCATGAGATAATCCTGCACGTTGTATTTGGAATTCTCTATTTTATTTTATTGTGCCAAGACTTCTTTCAAGGTCAATCCCTCTACTTATGTATGTACACACTGTAGGTTGTAACAACATGCATATTTCTACTATATTGCAATGGCTCCCCGTACATCACCACTCCGTGCTTCAGCCCCTCTCCCATTTGTCTTCAGCTAAGGACCATTACCTCTAAAACAGTCCTATCCAACATATCTGACTCTACCTGCCATTTGCCCTATAATTCATAGACCTCTTTCTGCTTACCTCAGCTTTCTTCCCCTGTCATCTACTAAGATCCTTTTTCTTCTTTGAATCTACCCCATTTATTATTTGGAGTCACCTTGTAATTGTCCTAAACCCCAGCCTACATCACTCAGTAATAGATATTTATACTTTTTATATCTTCTAAAGCTTTTATTTGATATTCATATCTCTAAAATCCACTCCCTCCAACATATATTGATACAGATACTGACATATAAATGTATATTATGTTATTTATCTTTTGTCTTCCTCTAATCGGTGGCCACGGTGGTGCAGTGATTAGCATTGCCACCTCACAGCAAGAGGTTCTCCAGTTCGATCCTTGGCTAGGATGCCTTCTGTGCAGAGTCTGCATGTCCTCCCTGTTGTCACGTGGGTTTCCTCCGGGTGCTCTAGTTTCCTCCCACATCCCAAACACATGCTGTAGGTGGATTGGACACTCTAAATTGGCCCTAGGTGTGAGTGTGTGCATGTGTGTGCCTTCTGTGGAAGGTTGGGTGCCGGGCTGGCAACTTGACACCATAAAACTCCACTGCCAACCATGAGCAGACAGGTGATCCTCTGTGACAAAAGATGAAACAATTCAAATGAGTGAACTGGCCAATAGCAAACAACACACTTCAAGGTTCTAAAACAATCTGTGGCCTACAACTGGCTCAGTTATCTCTTTGCTCTCACTAGAGAAAACAAGAACCAATTCTTAGCTAGATTATTAAAAGCACAAAAAGTGACCAGCTATCAGAGTAAACTCAATATAAACAGAATAACATTTAGCCAACATCTTGCATGACTATTATTTTACTCTAGCAGTTAGAGCAGCAGGTTGTTTGTTGGCTGTATTTCCTGTAGTACAGTGTTTAATCTGCTCAACCTTCATTTACCTACTGGGTAGTCCTGTGGAAATCACTTAATCAGACATTGCTCTTGGGTTGTCCCTGAAAAGGCACTGGGTGTTGAATTGTCTTATGTGATTAAGAAATTGGTATAATTATTATTATTAATCAGTCCAGTAGAATCATCATCATCATCATTAGAGTGACAAGTGAAGTGGGACTAAATAATTCCAAAAATGTCTTCCTATTGTGATTCGCAAAACAACTTGATGGGGCTCATCCTGATACTATAGGTCCAGCATGGTGATCCAAACAGTCCCTATTATAATCCATCACTGGTTCCAGAGACTTTAAGTAACCTGGTATCAAACTAAGACATCGCCAATAAAATTAGTTAGTAGGAAGTCAATTTAACACTGAGTTCTTCCAGTTAAGCTCATTGGATTGGGTATCGTCTGTAATTAATTGTTCTAGGGATAGCATGACTAGGATGTTGTCTAAATGCCTCTTTGCACTATTAAACCTGAGTAGATTGTGTCAAAAAGTATTTTTGTATTGTTGCTCCTAACTTGTTTGCTTATGTATTGCCAGAGCCATGGCCTTAAGCTAAATGCCAAAAAATGTATAGTCATACCCTTTGGGAAAAACAAGGTAACCCCTAATTACCACATAGGTGGTAATCCATTAAACACGGAAGAAGTTATCAGGGACCTGGGGACCCAAGTTGACAGTAACCTCTCTTTTGACACTCACATTGCCAAAGTGGTTAGGAAGACCTTCTACATTGCCCACCTGATCATGAAGGGATTCACATCCAGATCAGGAGAGGTCATTGTACCCCTGTACTCTTCACTTATCAGACCAATGATTGAGTACAATGCTCCATTCGGAATGTAACTTACCCGACACCTGCAGCAGTTGGAAAGACCCCAAAAGTTCCTCACCAAAAGGATAAAGGGGCTCAAACATATGTCATACGATGCCCGACTGAAGAAACTCCAGCTCTATTCAGTCGCATACTATCTGCTCAGAGGTGATCTGTGCCTGACATACAAGGCCATGTCCAACCCGGAATTAATGGACATGCTCCACTTCAAAAAATCCAAATCCACCAGAGCCACGAGAGCAAGAGACTTAAACCTCAACACGGATATAAATAGGACGTGCTGGAGGGACAGATTCATCACCCAGAGACTCCCTACACTATGGAACAGAATCCCAGTCCATGTGAGGCAGAGCCCCTCACTGACTCTGTTCAAGAGAAATCTTGACGAGTGGGTGGGAGATTGTAGGTTTACCCCGGGAATCATCTCTGTGTCACTGCTAGACAGAGGCACAGCAAACTAATGGGTATAGTATTCTCATCCTAAGGGGTGGTGAAAGCCACACACACTCTGGCTAGGCTTATAAATGCCCTAGGGCAGATAGCCTAGTATGAACCTATGAACCTATGAACCTATTTATGGTTATTGAGGTAGTTGGTGGATATATAAAGACTACAACATGAATTTTCTGTGACTTCCACTAGGACAGGAGAATGCAATTTAACTGTGATTAAATTCACCAACACCGACTGATTGGCAAAGGAGCACAGCAAAAATATGCCTAGCTGTGAGAAGAAGCATATCGTCCCATATTGAATTCTTGGTTTAAAGCTAAGAAAGTTGGTGAAATGAAGTAATCTTGGATGGCAGAATACTCTTAGTTGGTCTTAACATTGGGACAGTGTTGCTGTACCCAGTACCCAGCTCTGTAGCCAGTACTCAAGTTTTGTGTGCCTATTGACAGCACTAAAATAAAATATGAACAGGACCTCAGGTCTGTGTAGTACCTTCTGGAACCATAGTTAAATTCTTTGCCTCTTGTTCACATAAGAATAGTGAGAATCATTAAAAGACCTGTGTTTATGAACCTGTCTAGTTATAACTCATTTTAATTCAGAGGCATAAGGCAGGCAAAAAAAAGTGATCTGTAAAATTAGACCAGAGGAAAACTTGCTAATAAGTAAAGGTTTATACAGGTATGTGAAGAATGGACATGTGCTCATGCATGCACACTCACACATGCACATGCACATATACATATATATATATATATATATATATATATATACACACACACACACACACACACACACACACACACACACACACACACACACACACACACACACACACACACACACACACACACACACACACACACACACACACACACACACACACACACACACACACACACACACACACACACACACACACATACACACACACATATTTGGAAGAACAGCTTGTACTTCATGAGAAGGTATTTATGCTTTGGTCTTGGAAAAAGAAGTGGGACACAAGAATATTTTAACTGTGCAGCATATATAAAAAGAGAATGCATATTCTGTATTATGTTGTTACACCTAGAACATGTGTGACAGTTTGGATAACAAATCAGAGTTTTTCAGTGCCCGTTGTCATTTCCTCGTGTCCATTGTTGCCTGACATAATGAATGATTTTTTTTTTCTCTGTGAGTGTTTTAGCAGTCACACTGTTGGTATGTGTATAGCATGAGTCATGCGACACTTAAATGAATACCACTGCTTTTTCTCCTTGAATGGAGAATAACATATTTGCAAAATATAATTTTTTTCCATTTAGTCAGAGTATTCCTCATGGATCATCATTATAGTCTGTAAATATGGAAACCTTGATAAATGACAGGACTGTAAGAATAAAAGCAACATAATCAATATTAAAATCTTATTTCAGGAAGAGTGAATGTTAAAGACAAATAATCTAAGCTACGACCACTCAAGCAGATGGCACCTCAGTTTAGCATTTCATTTGAAGAATAACCACGTCAAGAGTACAGCATCCCTTTGTGCTACACAGCAGTGTCAGCAATCATTTTACTTTTGGGGGAGGCGAACCTAGACCCTTCAGCAACGAAAGTGAATGTGCTACCTGTTGCACTACCAATACTGCTAATGACTAGCTAGAACAATGAAAGGATATCAAATTATGTCAAGTAGAGGGTCTTCTGAGTTCATTTTTAAGACATAAGTGGTAACATTACTCTAGGATGACAGTATGTCTCCTGTTTTAAAGAACAGTGTTAAGGACCATGACTAGATGAGTGTAAATTGAATAGGATCAAATGTATACCATCCTTTCTCTAACTGACCAATTCTTTATAGTTCCCTAGGTCTGATGTAATGCAGATAATTCAGAATCTCTTTGTTAAGTGAAATTAGTTGTGTAGTTCTTTGAATCTTGTAATAAAAATAAATTAAGTCTGCTGTTGGCTAGAGCATGCCTTTCTTCTTCTTCCATTTTCACTGGCCTTGCATTCTGCCCTGCTGCTGCTGGGCAGTACATTGATTTGCCATTCTGGTGTTCAGCTGAGGCCAGGCCACTTTCCTTTTGCCTCCTATAAACTGAATTCAGTAAAAGTCTATTTCCTGGGGTTCCACTCCATCTGCATACGTCTGAAGCCTTAATGACCCTGTATCTCATCGGATATTGTAGTCATAAGTAATTCAGGTGCATTTTTTATGAATTCCTGCACTTAAGCACCAACATGTAAAACAATACATTAGGTTCCCATTAACAATGATAAAGGTAAATTGAGCCCCTCCTTTAAAAAACAGACTGCCTGCTTCATTTTAATTAATCACTGCATTAATGATTTCTAAGCCCCAGAGCCAGCTTGGCTCACAATTTATGTCCCCTTCTCAATCATCCTCTGAATTCCAGTATAGCCTAAGACCCCTCACTGATTATCCTTTCTACCATCAGCTGTGCCAGTCACACTTCAAATGATCTAGGATGGTAAAAATCTTTAATTCATTAAAACATACTCCACTTTCCTGTATGGGCTGTGCTATTGTCAGCCTAAATGGCAATTCATTGTCAAAGTCTTGATCATATTAAACATATTTCTATGCAGCTTGCCATCATGGCTTATATTCTTTGAACTAAAACCAACCAAACCTGGATGGACCCTTACATCAGTTAAAAAATTTCCATCATCTTGGCCAGTAAGGACTGCATTATCATTAATTATAAGGTACCAAGCAAGGCTGAAACCTTTAATTCGGTTAATCACCTTTCTAACCCATTGTTCAGCACTAAACAGTTCGTACTCTAGCAGAGCAAGCATGAAAGAAATCAATTAAATATTTCCAACCACCTGGCTGGAAAAGAGTTCCTCTGAAAAGATCATTAAATGGGTCTAAATCGAGAGAAGAAATAAGGGCCCAAATGGAGAGATGGAATCAGAAAGAAATACAGGGGTTTTATTGCTGGAACCTAAGTCATCCTTAAGTCTTGATATGTACATTTGTGTGGTAAACCCTGTTTCTACAAAATCTCACCAAAGCAGCACTAATATGTAGACTGTATTTTATATATCACGGAGAAAGGCAAGTCAAAAAAAAGACTAGGTGCACAGGTTGCAGGATAAAATAAGTGCTCCCTCCTAATGTACACACTGGTGCCAGGACTGGTAAGAAAGACAGTGCACAATCCTCAGGCTAAGATCAAGGGCGACCCCATGTGGGAGAAGGATCTAGTCCACAAAAAACAAGCAAAAACTGTTACACTAAGCAAGACAATAAAGCTGGTTATTGAGGATAAAGAGGTTGTTACTATAATGTTAAAACAATTGCCAGACATAGGGCGTATATCAAAAGTAAGAGAGAAACTAGAAGAAAGAAGAATACTTGCATGAGAAAAACTCTTTAAGGCCACAGATAATTATTTAAGATCCTTAATGCAACAAATCAGAACAAAACAGTATGTGACTAAATGTCGGGACACCAGGAAAAAGAAGCAACAGGGGAAGCAAGACAAGACAAGGAACAACAAAAATAAGAGATATTGAAAATTATAGAAAAGAAACATGGACATGGGAAAGAAAAGAAAAAAATGAGATCTGATATGCTGCAATATTTATGTAGAAAGCCAAACTAATAAAAAAATGCAGAAAATATTTGAAGAGAAATACAGGTAAAGTCATCCAGGTATTGGATTAAAAAAAGATCAGAAAAACATAATTTAATTGAAAATAAAAAGTTACTGAGGTTGAAATTAAACAAATATAAACTGAAGTGATAGTCTGGCTGTGACGCAAAGGATTTAGTATACAAACTCTGATGCAGGCACTATCACACCATGATTGTCCAATGAGACCCCAGATGGAGGAACACTAGATGGAGTAGGATGTTTCTGAAAAAGATATACCATAGGGTGATGTTCTAGAACCTTTTGTAGGAGACACATACAAAAGCACAATTAGCATTGCACATAAAGGGAAAGAGCAGGGGACAGTTAAAACTATGACAGAGGTAATATTGCAATATTATGGGTCAATGGGGCCCCTAATAGATATGCAGCAGATGTAGCAGGGTGCTTCTGAAAATGTTATGCCACATGGCAATGTTCTGGAACCTTCTGTAGGAGCTTTGTATGAAACTCCAGTTAGAATTGCACATCAAGCAATTAACAGAGAGCACAGGGTATGTTTTCAGTCCAGAAGAAAATGATCTAAGGGAATATCCACAGAAGGACAGACAGACTTGATTAATGGTTGCGTACCTATAGATGAGTAAAGCTCATTCAGACTACTAAAACCTCTAGGATAGCATAATAGTCTCTGTAAATTCATCTTATTCCTATAGACAAAATGAGGTTCAGTACCTACTAGTCCCTTTAACTCAGGATCCGCCATTAAGACTCCCCCATGCCTATGAAAGACATTTTTAACTGGGCCAATGTCCTGTGTGTAGTTAAGGGATACTCTGATTATAGGTACGCAACCATGTAACAAATGTAATTTTTGTGAATTTGTTTCTGCAGAATCTCATTTCACACATCCCATCACCCTACAATGGTTTGATTTTAGAGTAACTGCTACTTGTAATACACAACATGTGGTTTATCTGGCTAAGTACATAGCCTGCACTGCGTTTTATGTAGGAAAAACTGATAGATGCCTAAGGGACAGGATTAGGGAATACCTGTAAAATATACATATACAATCTCCTAACAATGCACTATTGAAGCATGTCACACACACTAATGACCAGCATAGTTTCAAATTCCAGGTCCTACAAGTGAACATACCCAGTATCAGAGGTGGAGACATTAGAAATTATACAGAGAGAATAGAAGTTGACTGGATCATCAGGCTAAGGGCAGACCAGAACCCAGGTCTTAATGATAAAGTCTCCATTAAGCCAGCTTTGAGAAACAGGAGATTGACTGTCAGATGACACAATTTATACTGTTATAACTAATGTCCCTTTCTGATGAGATTTTATGTTGAACTTAGATATGTTCTTTTATACATTTTAAATTACATAAAACTTGAACATATTTAAATATATTTTTTATAAATTGAAATATTTTTCAAAAACTGTGTTAGTTTTTTGTAAGCCGAATTCAAGTATGTATTCTTACTTATGTTTACATTTTATATTTATGAATGCATTTATGTATGTTTTTATTTTCATTTTTAGGGCATGTTTATGAGATGACTTTTTTCTGTTTAGTTTTAAATAGATTAATTGTGTGAAGTGATGTCATATTTAGGTGGCTATATATTCTTTGTCTCCCCTTTTTTGTATGTATTGAAGGTCTGAGGAAGCACAACAGGGTGAAAGCACTAACCTAACTCTGCACAATAAATCTTTCTTCATTTCAAACTTCGTCCATTTGATTTATTGGAGTTTACTACTTGGAATTGTTTTCATGTGAGAACTTTATTTACATCCACAGCCTTGGAGTATCTCTGAGCTTTCTGTTTGGGTTTATCTTTGTTTTTTAGCATCGGAGCACTTACTCCTTAGTCACTTGCTCTATTGACCTTACTATAGTATGATTCAAGTTTAGTTTTCAGGGAGGACTAGATACTGATAAGGATGGAGGCACCATATAATAGAGATGGAAGCAGAAAGGATGAGGCTAGAGCCTTTTTTGCAATGAAGTTAAAGAAATAATTGTGCCTATAAAGGATGCCTAATATTTGATGTGTTTTTTTAATGTTGCTGTGGATATGAAGGTCGAATGTTCGATTTTCATCAATAATGACACCTAGCAGTTTAATACTTGGAGCTACTTCAATGATAGTGTTGTTTTGGGAGTGGACAGAGAATTCATTCTTGTTAAGGGGGTAATTTTTTGGGGTGAATATTAAGAGTTTTTTTTTATTGGGGTTTAGAGTGAGATGGTTCTTTGACATCCAGGTTTTGGTTGATGTAAAGGCTTCCTGAGTAAGAAGTTGTAGCTCAGAGACTGATTTGGCAGTGCAGATTATAATAGAATCATCTGCATATTGGATAGCAGTGCCATGAGCAAGAGTGGTATGGAAGTTGTTGATAAGTATACTAAACAGGAGGGTCCCCATGTGGATTCTTGGGGTACACCTGTGGTTGTGCTGAGGAAAGGTGAGAAGAAATGTTGCATATAGTGGATTGTTGCCTGTTGGTGAGATAGATAAAAAAACAGTGTAAGGTTGGGGGTGAGACACCTAAGTTGGAGAGTTTGGTGAGCAGAAGGGAATGGGAGAAAATACTGAAGGCCTTTGGTAGGTCAAGAAAGATTGCATAGACCATGCCACCAGCATCACAAACCCTATTTACTGTGTTCATAAAAGAAAAGAGAGCTGTGCTAGTACTATGTCCTGGCCTGAAGACATGCTGAGTGGGGGAAAGGATTTGTTTTTTAACCAGATAATTAAGGAACTGAATGTGAATACATTTTTTTTCTAATATTTTTGAGATAAAAGAAAGAATAGCGATAGGTCTGAAATTGCAGATGTCACAGTTATTAACATGTTTACATGAAAAAAAATACTTATGCATGCATCCTGAACAGACAGAAACCTGATTAACAACAGAGAGAGAGATAAAAAAAAATACTCTTCCTTAACAGTGAACAAGCAAGCCTTCCCAAGAACAATATACCAATAGGTTCACCCTCTGGCAATATATAATTTATATACTGAAATTGATTATAGCCATCTAAAAATATTTAATCATGACAATAG
Source organism: Protopterus annectens (assembly GCF_019279795.1). Taxonomy (NCBI): domain Eukaryota; kingdom Metazoa; phylum Chordata; order Ceratodontiformes; family Protopteridae; genus Protopterus; species Protopterus annectens. Next base: position 730,351,644 of record NC_056729.1, read on the forward strand.
TACAAAATAGTAACAAAAGAAAGTCATATGGAACAAAGGGTCATCTACTGTTAATCTTAGATACAACTGAGAGCTGTAAAAAGGGAAAGAATCTAAGCATAGGATGGATAAATTACTAAATGCAATCAACAGTATCCCACACTTGTGGATTATAGAATGTTTGCAGATGTATAAGTTGCACTCTGCATTGGTTAATTACATGGTAGTGACTGTGAAACGATGACAAACCACCTTGCAAATGAGTCATGAAATCGGTCAATTTATTATCTAAGGGTAAAAGTTCAAATGGGGATTCCAGGGTGATTCTTTGTCTCCACTGCTGTTTTGTTTTACCTTTAACCCAATAAGCTATTCACATAATAATGTAGGCTGTGATTATAAGCTAACTTCTATAAACCAACCTTGTTCAAACATATCTCTTCTCCTTTTTATGGATAATTTAAAACTGTATAGTTCGGTTGATGAGGATTTGACAGCACAAATAGTTAAAACTCATCAAAAGAAACATTTATAAAAGGAAAGCTGCAGTACCAAGGGAATATTGACATGGGACAAGAATGTGATATAAAAGAACTTGAACTGGAGAGTGTAAAAATATTTGGGAATAGATGAAGGGTTTTCAATATAACATGAGCAAATGAGAGAAAGGCTTACTACATTATATTTCAGAAGACTAAAGCTGATATTGAAAATTGTCTTGACATCAAGGAATAAAGTCCAAGCCATAAATCAATTTGCACTTTTTGTTCTAAGTTAACAGCTTTGGTTTGATTGACTGCACTCAAATATCAATAAGTCATTTGAACAAGATTACAAAAAAAGCTTCATACTTAGAAGGTATATAAAAAGCAGGATATACCAAGTTTATATACCCCTTGTTTGGAAGGTGGTATGGGCCTCCTTGCCATTGAATACATGGATAGATTTGCAATTGCTAACCTTATCAGATCCCAAGATGGTGAAAGTTATAAATAATGATGAGAAGAAGCATAAGAAGAAATCCTTAATTAGTGTAACAGAAGTATTTTTGAAAGGAGTGGGAATAGAAGTCTAACCAGAAATAGATAAGAATCAAATAGTAAATAAAAATAATAAAAAACAACAAAACAAACAAAAATCAAAAACAAAGGAAAGAATATAAATAAAGGAAGATAAATAACAAAGAAATTTGAAAAGCCCAGAAATATAGTGGCAAGAGTAGAAACCTCAAGAACAATCACATGCTGACTGAGATCTGATGAATTAATTCTTAAGTTGTGGTTAAATTAAACCAAAAGATGAAAGGCTAATGACAGCAGTTCAAGACAGTAGGCTACGTGTACCTTGGTTTACAACGTTTATAAAGAGGTAGAAGAAAAAGACAAATACAGGTTCTGTGGCAAGATTATTGCATCAGAGATTGCACAAACACAACAATAAAGAAATAGTTAAAAACATGGCAAACATGAACCACAAAGTATTACTGACAATGATGAAGTCTGGATTATATGGGATCATCCAATATCAACAGTTGAGAAAATAGATACAAGAAAAAAATGATAAAAGTATCATTAAACACTGAAATTGCTATGCACCCAGTGATTATAGTGTACTATATACAAACACACATATCTACCTATATCTATCTATCGATATATAGATATATATATAGTATAAGTACTGAGAGACATAAAGTCATAAAATACCAGGATTTATAAGCAGAAATGAGAGCAATGTGGAAGAAAGGTACCAGACAAGTGAAATAGTAGTACATGACTAAATAATTGGAAATACACTTAAATAAGCTACAAATAGATGTAACCCCATAGGAACAGCAGAAAGAAACATTTCTGTGTACATTGTGAGTGTTGAGAAGAGGACATTGGCTACTGTAAAAGAGTGAAAGAGTGAAGCAATACTAATTTCATGAACTCTAACCATACTCCAACTTATTCTATCACAATATTATAATTCCACATCATTTGGAGACATTAAAAAATAGCAGACCATGCATGCAAGGAGTCATTAAAATATTTTTCCCCACTTGATATTATGGGATTTTGAGCTTTTCACTCAATATTTTGATACTTAAGTCATATGATCATTCAATAATATGACAGGGAACCATATATACAAATATAAATTATATGTTATATATGGAATACTTAGAAGTGTTGGAGTTGAGTTTATGGACATCATCAAAATCAATGTTAGCAACGTCTAATTACTGCATCAGCTAGATTAGTTATAGCAACTTTTATTTATTTTAATTTCTATTTATTTAATTGTTAATGGGGCAGAACACTGATCATCTTGGACCTTTTCAAGACTCAGCCCTTCAGTATAACCTCCGGAAGAGTCAACCCTGGAGTATATCCTCAAGCAGAGTGCTTCTTTAACAGCCTTTACATCTAGTTTGGATAACTGGTTGAGGGATAACACATTTTAATGTGGGGTATTTGGAGAAATTCTGCTTAATGGGGGGCATGGTTAGTATCTCACCAGTACTGGGTGATGTGGCTGAATCTCTTGGTCATTTTATTTGTCTGAAGTTTAATAAGAACATCTAAACCTATAAGAATGATAAATTGCATAATGACACAATGTAACTCACATTGCCTTGTAAGAGTTAATAACATAAAATATTTGAAAAATGGTATCAAAGCAATGAAAAGTGACATAAAATATTTAAAATATAAAATGTGTAGTATACACAACACAATACTTGTACAATGGTAGCCTGACATGCACAGTATTCTAAATTATTCTGTATCTATTCAAAAAAGATGAAAACATCATTATCAGACAACCTGGGTATGAGAAAATAAATGCTACATTGTAAATGTCCATTTTTTTATATTTCAGGTACACTCTGATAAAAAGAGAGATCAAAATCAACTGAGAGGTTGGGATATGATTGTTAGCATTGCAGAACAGTTTAATATTTACATTTGTGCAACTGTTACTATGTCTGAATTTAGGTGTGGAGGTATGAGAAACAGGTAGGTAAACTAGCATGCTGCTCTCTCCCTAATGTATATGTCTGAGAGGGCAGTGAAGAGCAGGTTGTGAGGAACCCGTCCAAATGCAACTATAAAGTTGACGAATACATCATGACTCAGATTACCTTGCTTGTTTAATATGTTACTGGCAGAAGTCCAGATGGCATTCATTTTACTATTTCCATTCCAAAAACACATGATGTAGACTGCAGAAAAGATGATTATACTGGGTTTAATTGGACAGTTGAGAACTGGCTACTTTACATACTATTTGCACTAAAGATAGAAACTTTTCTATCATAGACTTCTACTTGGAGGATATCATATTCTTTGTAAGGGATAAGTTAAACATGTGGTGGAGGGGGTATATAAGCTAGTCTGTAGGCTGTCAATTGCAGGAGTATCATATGGGATTTGGTTTACAAAGTCTTTGATATTTTTTTTTTGTTTTAAGTAGAATGGCAGAATGCAGATGGTGAGTAGGTGGTTCTCATTACTCCTACTAAATTTCTCTTTATCCCATTGTTATATTGATACTTGTTATATTTAGGGATGTGGAGTTCTTGAAATGTAAAAATCCTGTTTCTATTATACATTTGTACTTAATGACTGAAGCACAAAAATGCTGTTTTATTGCACAGTGTATTTGATGGCTTATGCAGCAACTGTTTTGCTTTAACATACTGGTAGTTTAGCATGAGGATTAAGGGTATGAATTATCTGCTAATGAGATTTTCGATTCATACAGGGTTTAATTTACTCATTCTCCATTTTTCTACTCTGCAACTTTGAGCAAGTGACTTAGAAAGACAGAAATAGGAATAATACTTGACAAGTGATCACAGAACATACAGAAGGCCTACCCATATACAGCTTAAAGTTGCCAGACAGTGTTCCCAGTTGGCCTTGAAATGAGGGCTGTGCTTAGTCATATTGCTTGTTTAACCATGATATAAAATGTATAAATACATTGTTACAGCAATTTGTTCTCTTTTTTTTCCATATTGCCAACCCCATTCCTAATTTGAGACCATTTTATGTTGCTTATACTCTGTGGCCCATTTATCCTAGCAGTCTTTTGTACTTCCAAACCATTTCAGTGCCTTTTATGTATGCTTTTGATTGAAAATCAGATTGCATCTTATAGTAGTAAATGACAAATATTTTCAGTCATTTTAACACATGCCCTTTATGGACCCATCCTGAAGATCAAATTCATCTTGTAAAATTAACATTTTATTTTTACGTATTTCAGTCGACTTTAACCGGTTTAAGACTATCAAAGAATGTGAACATGTAGTCATAGAGTATTATTACAATGGATTATTATCAGCTGAATATTCTACTTAGAAACACATTTTATGGAAGCATACTCAGCTTTTAATTATCTTCAAATCATATCAAAAAATGAATGTTAATTACAACCAACAGGGGGGTTTTGTGCCTTTGCATGCAAGTTCACTAGATATTAATAATGCTGTGCTGCTCCGGGAAGCATAGGGAAAGACTGCTCCGTGGTCCACATTCCCCATTTCCAATGATTGATAAGTGGGAGGACCTTAGAACTGAATTTATGTACTGAAGTGCCATTAATACCAAACCTATCACATATGACCATTGATGGGGCTAGTAACAATAATTATAAAAATGGAAGGATCATGTACAGTAAAAGTACCTTCCAGGCTTCAGTAAATATGCAGCCATAATTTTAAATGTGCCATTTATTCTAATACTCCCTCTGAAGTATGTGCAGAGCACATCAGATTACTTAGCAGCTTTGGTACTGTAATATAGGTGAGAATATAGTAGCAACTGTCAGAATCATATTTTCACCCACAGCATTCATGTTTCTGTTATTATTATGAATTACTGACTGTTTTAATATATACCATCCTCTTAGATGTCATCTGTCACCATGCAGCTTTATGTGTGCCGCTATTTTGTCACCTCTAACTCCTGGCCTATGTGCACCCTCTATCAATGCTCTTTGGTACTGTCCAGCACACCTACTTTTGCTTACAGACTTGATCACTTGCCCTGGCTGACACATTGTTCTTGTATTCCAGAATTTCTTCCACCATTGCTTATCTCTATAAAAAATGGAGCCGGTGCAAATAAAAAATATATTCCCAACTGTACCTGCCAGAACACTACACTCTGAATGACCACAATACTTTGCACTTCTTTTCTGATTTGCTTCATGCATCCTTTTTCAACCTGTCATATTATTCCCAGCTTCATCCTCTGGTATGCCATTGGACACTACCTTAGCAATATAAGTTCATTCCTGTACATTTTCAAGTACAACTTTCATCTATAGAAGAGAAACAGAAAATTTACCCGAGGACTACCCTATGCATTACTAATGGAGAAATGCAGCTCCTAAATGCTTTATCACATGCATGGGTCACCTGAAACTATATATAATCTGGTCCCAGTTATTCTTATTAAGGGTAATATATAATTATCAACCATGGGATTTGTAAGACCAATCTATAAACAAATGGGGTAGGTTATTTCGACAAAAAGGAAAACTGGCTAGGTTTAAAATAGCCCACAATATGTATTTCTGGTGCATGGTGACAAATAAGCAACAGTTTACAGTCTGCTGGTCTCCTCCTCACTCTATTAATTTAGCATTGCAATAAGTCTGAATGTCACATATGATAGTGCTGCAGATTTCCTTCTATTACTGTTGTATTCTCAAGAGTCGGGTGGGCTTTCCAAAGCTGCTTCTTGTGATTTACCATTGCACGCACACACACACACACACACACACACACACACACACACACACACATGCACACACGCACACACACACAGACACACACACACACACACACACACACACACACACACACACACACACACACACACACACACACGCAAACACACATGCACACAAAAAAAGAATGCCTGTCTTTAGAACTTTATTGTTATATTGGCTGCGTTTTTTGGTTATATTGGCTGCATATCAGGGCCTAAATTCTCCTGACCTTATATTGAATTGGGAGTATGAGGATGGATGATTGCCTTCCTGTTTCATTTAGTTTGGTGTCATGGTAACAACTGTACTCCTTTCATTGCCTTCCTATTTCATCTAACTAGTGTCATGTAAATACACTCTCTGTGTGCTATACTTTTGTGTTTATTCCATGCTTTGTTGGTATTGCTGCATTTTTCTTTAACGTCACATGAATTTGGGTGTACATGCATATGTATATATTACCACAGAGTTTCAATAGATATGTTTTCTGTTTTGTGCGTGTCTGTTTTCCCCACAGGTACATGCCTCATACTGGGATGCTGAGATGCGCCACTGTTTTCTGCTATATATTTAATGTATAATTTACCTGCACATTTTTTTTGTCATCTTTCTTGAGCAATGTTTGTTGTAAACACTATTGTCATAGTTCTGCTATGAATCACCAATGATCCAAAATATTGAAAAATAAAATGCCTGAAATACAGAAAGGTGAAGCATATAACTTTAAGCATTTTTTGAAGCAGGAGGGCAGGCCATCATACACACACACACACACACACACACACACACACACACACACACACACACACACACACACACACACACACACACACGATGAACTTAAATATATATATATATATATATATATATATATATATATATATATATATAAATCATCATCTATATAAATATGTAAATACCAACTCCATGGTTGCACCAAACTGAAGAACAGAGAACTCTCTTTACTGGCGCATTCTTAGAAATTTCAGTAACAATGATTTCCTACAAGAATAGCATTTGATGTTCAGCCTCTTGATGTTTTTTCCTGCAAGCAACTAAATCACTGGGAATTTCACCTCGACTAACTAACTGTAGATGAGCCCATAAACATCACACATCGCATATTTTACTTTTCTAAAACATATTGCAGTAAGATTACAGAAAATGGTAAATGAGTGAATAAGTTTGCTATGAGGACAGTACAGAGTGCTTGTTTGACAATACAGCATACTGAAACAACTAATTAATTTTTTAATGACTCACTCAGAAAACAGTTTGAAACTGACATGAGCAAGCAGAAAATTACTTTATTGCTTGATTTGCAGTGTGTGTGGGCAGTAGCTGTTGTAATGCAGTGCCTTGTTCTCTTCGGAGGCCATATATAGCCATTTTGAGAGCAAACAATGAAGTGAGCATAGAAAATCAGAGAATATAAAAAAGTGCATATTGCAGGAGAACTTGGAATACACTTCATGGTGTCTCTTGTTCTCTCTTTGCATATCAAAGCTGTGAAGCCTATACTTTGCACTATTAGAAATTCTGGCAGTTAAATGAAAGTGGATATCGATAATAGTACTGACTAACAGGAAACCTGAACATTGTATTTAGCGTACTTGATATTGAATAAGGTTAGCTTAACCAAGACCTTTTGAACTGAATGTGAGTTCAACATCCATAGCTACATTTCAGTTAAACAGAAAAAATATATTACTGTGGCATTAGGAAAGCTATTTCAGTTCATGTTCCATAACTCTCAGAATAATGTAATTTGTTCCTGTGTGTATTTGCGACATAAGTCACTGCTGTGCAACCATAAATAGAAAGTTATTTACGTAGTGGTGAAAGCTAATATTGCTGTCTGACATTTTCTGCCACATTTCCATTTACTGGAAATACATTTATGTAAATTATGTTCATATTTAGTTGTAGAGAATGTTAAGCCATGTTGTAAAATTTATTTTTGCATTTCATTTCTATTAAAATTAATTCTGACATCAGTATTTCAATTTTACTGCATTTCATAAAATGTACATTTTCTCTTTTTTGCGACAAGAACTAAAGTAAATATTTTTGATTTTAGGAAGTACACAGATACCTGCTTTCATTTTCTTTTGTCATTCGCAAAAGACTTCTACATTGCTGTGAAATTAAAACTGAACTTTAGCAAGTCTGATCAAAGAAGGGGTGAATTTTTAAATATAAAACACTTTAAAGAGCAACTTCAGCAGAAATATCGAGCTATACTCTTCCTCACATGGAGCTATTGCACAGCTTTGTTATATTACTTTATTGCATTACTTCCCAGCTGTTGAGTCATAGTGGCAAGATATACTCCATACAAAAATGCATAGGGTTAGATCCATTGCAGCAGAGCCACAGACTTTATGGATCAAGAGTAGGTTTGTATAGTATGCTGGAATGGCCAATGAAGAAAAAAAAAATGCCTACAGATACTTTCAACATGTCCACAATTTGAATCCAACCACTGCCGTCTTTTAGTCTTTTTCCATCAATCTTTTTTCTTAATAGTAAGTCAACTGCAGATTGAACAAATCAGAGATTTTGTACAATTAAGTGCATCTTTCATTAGTTGAGACACAACCATAAAGCATCTGAATCTGACTTTAACTGCACAGCCAATTCATGACTAGGGGTATGTCACTAAACACTATATCACAATTGTTTTTGTAAGGGAGATGGTACCATTCTATCCTCTGATGGACAAGATCTGGCCCTCAGCTACAGCATCTTTCTTGACTCTTTGCCAGTGCAATAATTTCTGTGAGAAAACAGGGTACCAATGCAATCAAACATTGATAACATAAATATATGATCTTCTTATGGCAACATTTTGTGAAACAGTAAGAAGCCTGATGGTCACCATGACAATTGCTAAGTAAAGTTTATATCATAAATCAGTACACAGATGTTTTCATACACACACATGTTACTCACTGAAATATCCAACTGTTGAGCTGTCAGATGCATTTCCTTATTTTCTAATAAACACTCTATTAGGCTGGACACATCGACAACAGAAAAGGACTAACTTAAAATAGAACAACTGATTCTCTGAAAGGGTAAGCACTTGGTCAACCAGCTCCACATGTAGCAGGCTCACAAAAATGAATGATATATGTCCTGCTGGATGACATATTTCTATAATGTGTCCCTATTATTTTAGCGGACGCAATGAATTCTGAACGTTGTTTAGTCGAACGTCATTACGTGAAATGGCAAAATACCGAAAGCATAGAATGGCGATTTTTTTCCTAGGGAAAAAAGTCACTTGGCCGCTTTTGAGACTTTGCCATTTCCTCCACTGTGGTGCGATCTTGGAGTTGGTATATTTAAGTAGGGGGGGTATGTTGGGCACAGTTCCCCCACATCGAGGGTGTGGGGGTGAAGCCCCCCAGTTTATTATGTTTTGATTTTTTTTTTTTTTTATGAATCAATGATTTTTTTCCATGGAAAAAAATCGCTGATCCGTGTGTTCGACATTTTGGGTTTTCAGGGATTACTGGTCAATTATACAGCGTTCGCAATTCAGTGCATTCGCATATGTAATATAGACTCTCTATAACGGCATATCAGAAAGTTAATAGTTCAAGTTTATTTATGTGATCATGACTAAACACAGATATAAATAAAATTCAGAAAACAGAAATGGATTTTAAGTTAAGGAAAAAAAAAATTAGACGAAAGAATTATCACAACACAGCACCTTCATTTTAGCTCCTGTTTGTGATGGAAGCCCAAGTATGTGGTTATACACTTATTATTTACCAGTTCTTAGCAGTCATGTTCTAATTTATATATGTGGGATTGTATGGTACCCCAGTCATGTGTAAATGCTTTATGAATGACCATGATATAAAGGATGACTAATGCAAGCTGACAGTTACAGGTCCACTACTTAGACATGAATTAAATATATTGAAAATGGAAGGTGAATCCCTTTAAAGACCTCCAAATAATGTTCATAATTTTTCAAAAAAACATATTCTAAAAGGAAGATAATAAAGAGTAGACAAATGAAAATGAACAAGAAGAAACACAGTTATCCCCAACGTTTCCTAGAAACTCAGAGGTGAGTCAAATACCAACAAGCTTTTCAACAAATTGGATTTATCATAGACTAATCAGTTATACCTTAAAATCCATAAGGGAAGTGCACTCATGATTTAGAAGATGAATCTGTCATATGCTTCTTTCATTCGGTATGAGTTGCCAGCTATCCATAACATTCTTATAATGGCTATGACTAAAAATGTATGACATACCTGAAGTGGTCAAAACTGAGATAACACAGACTACTGAAGCAGCTTATAAAATAAAACTGAAGCAGTAAGGTGCATGCTGAGATAGAGAAAAGTGAATTCCAAGCAGGAGTATTTATATTGACTGAATCATAACTGTCCCAAAGAGGCGTCAACTCTGAGGATACAATTGACACAGTAGTCTAACTCCTGCTTGCTTCAGTGTCATGAAGAGTTAAAAAATTCTGACAGTTATTCAGTACTAATTGCCTAATAGAGGTCAGTAATGGACAAAGTTAAGCATATCATAATTTCTAGCAAAGTGCTTCCAGATTAAGTGCATGATACTAAAACATTCAGACATAATGTCATTAGGTTTACAGGAGAAACTGGTCCACTGATCACTTCATTACTGAGCATCAGTGTTTCTTATGTATCAGTGGGCCCATGAGGAAATCATAGAAAAGCAGTCATCAAGCACAAGACTAAAGAGTATAGCTAAAAAAACATTATACAAAAAATTATAAAGATAAACCAGAGACTCTGTGAGGTTTCTTACTATCCTCAGTAATTTCATATTCATGTTAACCCTTTCTTTTATTTAGTATACTGATATGGGTGATGTCACTGTTTGAATTGAACAGAAAATCTATGAGAGAATCTATTGACTAACTGAAACTGCTGTTTTCATGAATACATACTCTCTAGAGAGACTCCACTTGCTAGTCAGTTGTTTAAGTCTTAGTGTCTAAATTTTTTTTATCTTTTTCTATATTTTCTTCCCCTCCATCTGCTGACCATTAAATCACTACCTGTTGGATTCAAGCCCATTCATTCCTTAGGGATTAGGATTCATCTATCAGATCCCTCAGGCCCAGAGCTGTCCAAAGGAACCATCATTCAGGCAAACAGTGGGGAGTTTCTTTCATTGAATAGAATCCTGGCAAAAATGGCATTTTACTACATGAGAGCCTTATTCACTCCCTGGATGATGACAATGGCACCTAGATTTCTGTAAGGACTCCTATGTCCCTCTATCAGTTTGTGTGAGATCCTCTATAGGATCAATAAAGACTAGTCCATGGCTTGGGTGACCATGCCCTCATCTCCCTAGAACCAGTGCCCAAACGTTTAATGCTGTCCCTGCCCTCCATCAGTGAATAGGTCAGGACCAGCAGCATGGGTTGGTTGGGACCCATGCCATTCCCCAGGATGGGCAGCACACCCATCCTCCTGGCAACACTGTCAAATGATCCAAACAGTAATTGAGCTTGGGTCCCCAGAGCCATAGTATTTTCTTTGTTCATGAGTGCCATTGGCACTCTTATTGTCTAAGTTAATCACATCAAACAGTGACTTATAATTGGGTAAATTTAGTCCAAGACATTCACTGCAATTTCTAGACATCTAATGTATAGCTCCTGAAGGTAAAATGGTGATACAATGCCCACTAACAGACAACATTTTAATGGACTTCAGAGTACAGGCTGAAGAATTACTAGCTGTCTCTGCACCAGCAGGTTACAGTTCAGTGGCAAAGAAAAAAATAAAGCATTATCAACAGCAAGCTATATCTCATGCTGAAAATGAAATGGCTGACTAGAGGAAAATAAACTCAGGATCAGCTCTTATATTTTGGGCAATTATCTTAGAAAGATGAGCAAAGATATGAGACAACAGAGAGCAATGATTAGTATCAAGCGACGTATATATGGGGATGGATGGAGATGCAGGCAACATAAAATAATTGACATGTGTGTGTACGTGTGTGTGCGTGTGTGTGCATGTGTGTGTATGAGTGTGTATCTTTGTGGGCACGTGTGTGTGTGTATGGTGTGTGCATACATAGACAGATGTTGGGATTGAGGGAGTCTGAAAAACTTCAACAAATTCATCACAAATCTAAAGTGACAAAGATAAAATATAGACACAGCACCTTGGCTGAGAAATGCTGCCTCATGTTCAGAAAAAAATAGATGCTGTTAGAACAGAAGATCCCTTTAGATAGCCAATATTATAAGTTTGTCCACAAAAACAAACTAGCTAGAATGCATTAAGGTAAGAATAATATTCTACAGATAAGTTATAAGAATCATCAAAACATGTTATAATCTGTGATTGTGGTGGCTGTTGGATAGTGGGGATTGTATATCAAAAGATTCTTATTCAGTCTAGAAAGAAAAGCTGGTACTTAACATATTATCGCAACCAGATTTTTGTGATAATACCACTTGCTTCCCGATTTTGTTTTCTGACCGTTAGTGGTTTATAAGTGTTATATAGTGTGTTTCCTTTAACAATACATATTTTTTTCCTGCAGTGTTTTTAATAAAATGTGTAACACAACCCCCAAAAAATAGAAACATGCTGTTGTTTCTTTATGCAGTTTACTGACAGGGTGGTGAAGCTTAACTGAATAGTGCACCGCTGCCCTTTCTTTTTTTTTTTCTTCATGGCAGCAAAGGCCGATGAATGTAATGGACATAAATGTGTGTTTTTTTTTTTTTTACCTTTTTCAGATATATATATCTATATATATATATCTATATATATATATATCTATCTATATATATATATATATATATATATATATATATATATATATATATATATATATATATATATATATATATATATATATATATATATATATATATATATATATATATATATATATATATATATATATATATATATATATATATATATATATATCACAGCTGTGTCAACGGTTTTCCCTGAGACTCGTACACTTACAACATAGGTTATCTGATTAATTAATTTTAGATATGTTTCTGGGACTAAAAAGCGTAAAACAGCCCCCCTTACCAAAAAAAAAAAAAAATAATAAAAACCTGCTGTTGTGTTTCTTTATACAGTTTACTGCCAGGGTGGAGAAGCTTAATGGAATAGTGTGCTGCTGCCCGCTGAACATTCCTTTCTCCTTTTTTTTTTTCCCGTGGCAGCAAATGCTGATGAATGTAAAGGTCATAAATGTTTTTTTGGACCTTTTTCAGCTGTATCACAGACTAGTACGGGTACAACACAGGTTATTTGTTTAATTTTAGATGTTTCCTGACATTTGTACAACACTCTTAGTCAGATTACGATAACGGTAAGGAAGTGGTGTTATCGTAATAAACCAGGCGGTCAAAGGTCAATGTTCACTAATATTCATGCATCAGTCTTACAAGTCTATTATCAATTTCATCTTAAAAGTCTTACTATCTGTATGTATACATGTTCATTTCAAATTTCTTATATAACTTTAGTTACCATTAAAAGTTTTGCAAATTCCTATGCAGACGCTACATACCATCATGTAATTCTTTCAAAGGTCCCCTATATTTACATACCTGCTGGCAAGCATAAAAATATTGATACTCTCTTCTTATATAAGATTAGAACAAGAACACGTGTGCATCTACCTACTTAACTGAATAAACTACTTGAAACTTCAACGAGGCATCTTTATTCCTGTCACAGGGAGAACATCAAAAAGACAGCATCCTATATTTGCTAGCTAAAGTGATTTTTATCTTGCATAGTCCCTTGTAATCTGTTTGCATCCTTATATAAACTGTTACACATAACATGCCTCATCATATAATTTTATTTATTAAACGATATGCATCTAACAAGATTATTACTAAGCATACATCAGAAATTTGTAACTAACAGTAGCAAGCAGTCCATGACAAATAAACCTGTTAAAGGTTATTAATTTTCTGGTCTCAGCCCTTTCCAACCTATGGCTCTCGGTTCATGAAATAATCATGAAGTGAGAATCAGTTTGTGAAACAATCATGTTAATAATATTAAACACACAGTATCTAATATTATAAAATTTTAAATGTTGCCCTGTCCATTGCAAATTAAATCCCTTCTCAATGTCAAATTAATATATGTATAATCTTAAAAGAAAAAAGAAAAAAACAAGTGAAGTGGGATTGTAGGAACTGACTGCATCACAGCTAAAAAATGTTATTAATGGCAGGACAAATTACTGAAAATGTTCACATTTGACTTTTTATATAGTTTAATATATTATTCATAATACTAATATAGTACACCATTGTCAGAAAATATCCACTGTATACGTATGTGTGTTATAGAAACAAAGAAAACATTTATTTAAAACACCAGAAATACACTAATATAAGGAAAGGAATCAAACAGTCATAGGTTCATAGGTGTGTACTAAGCTAACAACCACTAGAGACCTTAAAAGCCTAACCGTGCAACCCAAATGTGACCCACAAATTGAATTTAAACCTAATTCATCGGTGGAGTTCACTGATTGCCTCTGTTCATCAGAGACAGAGGAGTCAGACCGTGGTGGATTTTCAGTTACCCAGAAATAAGTCCAAGTTGTGGTTAAATAGTGATAGGGAGGAACTCTGCTTCACACATATGGGGAGCCTGTTTCAAAGAATGGGAATTCCCTGAGAAACACACCTGTTTCTCCAACAGATCCTATTTATGTTGCAAACAAAAGTTAGGTCTTTTAATCAAGTGGTTCTGATGCTATTTGTTTTATGATGTGCAAAAAATCATCAAAACAGCATACAGGGATGTCTTTTATACAAGGCAAAGTTCACCTTTCAAAAGTCTCTATGATGGCTAGTTAAGAGACAGGACTTCGATGCGATCAGCATAGGATATTACGTTTACTTCCTGTATTCTTTTTGTAAGGAACCTTGATGGACATTCTAGTTGCTCCATGTGTCTGGTCAGGTAATACTGAAGGGGGCATTATATTCTATGGTGGGCCTGATGAGGGCCGAGCACAGTGGTATGATGTACTCTCTGGTTCTGTATGCCATACCCTTGCTTATTAAAAGTTGAGCAACATAGAAGGATTGTATTACTACCTTGGACACATTTTGGTCACAGGGTAGGTTACCATATACATGAGTTCCCACATCCCTGAATCAACCTTTAAGGGTGTTTTATTGATGACAAAGTTACCCTGCATGGCAGACTTCACAAAATATATTAGCCAACCTGCTGGCAGACAGGTTCAGTGAAAACTTCACCCCTCTGTCCCCCATCAGTAAATTAGGACATTTCCAGTACTGCCCCCTTCCCTTATCTCTAGGGAGAAAATCATCACTGTCCTCTCAAAGGCAAAAAATACAGCCTCCATGGGACCTGAAAACACCACAGGCTGCATCCTACATGAACTCAGGCAGGAACTTGCAGCACCATTAGGCACTCTATTCAAACAAAGCCTGAGTACTGGCTTTGTCCCAGCCGAGTGGAGGACAGCTACTGTCATCCTTTGCACAAAGGAGGAGCATCCACTGATCCTGGAAATTATAGACCCATCAGCCTAACTAGCCTGATCTGTAAGGTCATGGAGCAGATTATCATGGACCTCATTAACAAGGACATTGGTAACCTCCAAACACTTAATCCCAAACAGTTTGCATTCATCAAGTGGAGGTCATGCCTATTAAATTTGGTCGACTTCTTTGAGACAGTCACCGAAGCCATGGATGAGGGGAGGATGGTGCACACTGCCTACCTTGACCTTGCCAAAGCCTTCAATACTATTCCCAACTCTGGTATATTAGATAAACTCTCTCAGCTAGATGTCAATCCATATGTTACCATATGGGTAGCAAACTGGCTCACTAACAGAACCCACCTAGTCAAAATAGGGGAAGCCACCTCAAACAGTAGTCCCATAATGCATGGTGTGCCCCAGGGATCAGTCTTGGGGCCTTAATTCCCCTAGTAATGTGGATATCCTCCAAGTGGGTCTCACCCAAACAAACGACTGGTGCCAGAAACATGGCCTCAAATTGAATGCCAAAAAAAATGCATCATCATCTCCTTTGGGAAGAACGATGTCCCCACAAATTATCACATTAATAATAAGGATCTAAGCATGTAATTAGTCGTGAGGGACTTGGGCATGCAGGTTGAGAGCAAACTGAATTTTGACCACCATATTGCCTCCATTGCATGGAAAGCTTTCTACATGGCCCACCTCATTAGTAAGGGTATATCATCCAGGGACAAGGTGGTCATAACATCCCTGTATTCTTCCCTTATAAGATCCATTATTGAGTACAATGCTCTTTTGGCATTTACCTCACAAAGCACATGCAGCAGCTGCGGAGACCACAGAGGTTTCTCACCAGGAGAATCCAAGTCCTCAAACATCTACCCTACACAGATAGGCTAAAGGCCTTGTCCCTCTACTCAGTCTCCTACAGATCCTCAGAGGTGACTCCTGTCTGGCATACATTCTTGGAGTCTGCCCTGATGGGACTGCTGCATATCCACAAGTCAAGCTCCATTCGAGTAACCCGCACGCGTGACCTCAACCTGGTCTGTGACATCAATAGGACTTGGTGGGACAGATTTGTGTCCCAGACACTCCCCTTTTTGTGGAATAGACTCCCTCTCCGTGTCAGAGTACCTCATTAATCATTTTTAAGCGCAACCTAGATAACTGGATGGGGAACAGAAAATACACCACTGGGATTCCACCTATGTCCCTGCTGGATGGTGGCATAGGGTGCTGACTTGTTGGAACATGGGCTAAATTCTTGGCTAGGCTTGTAAGGGCCTCAGGGACAATAGCCTAGTTACTTCTTATGATCCTATGATCCTATGATCCTATGAATGCATTTCTTGGTACTGAGTTTTAACTCATGGCTTTGGCAACAAACATTTTTCTGTATTAGATCTTCTTGAAGGGTGTTCAATGACTCATCCCAGTTTGCAATTGTCTGCAAATGTAGTTAGCCAGAAGCCTTAGACATCGGCTTTGACATCCAAGAAGTAGATGTTAAAGAGGAGTTGGACTAGCACAGTGCTTAGTGAAACTCCACTGATGACCAGCCTTTGTGGATGTGACCTCACTGATTCTAACCTCCTGGGTCCTATCCTAGTATATTATAAAGGGGTTTATACCTAGTTCTGTAAGTCTGTTGACAAGTCCTGACTAGGAAACTGTATCAGATGCCTTAGCCAGGTCTAGGTAGGCAGTATGCACTGTTTTCCCCTCATGCATTGCCTTACTGATCTTTTCAAAGAAGTCCACCAAATTCAGTTAGCATGATCTTCCTTTGACAAAGCCAAACTAGGATAGATCCCAGTGTCTGGTGGTCTCCTAATCTTTTATTGACAATTTCCATAATTCTTTCTATGATTTTGCAAATAAGACTAATCACACTAATGGATATGTAGTTTCCTGGATCTGTTGAAGGGTCTCTCTTTTGCAGGAAGATGACCATTTCAGTCCTCTATTCACACGGCACAAAGCCTTTTTTAAGACTATAGCTAGATAATGACTTCAGGGTTCTGGGTAAGTTGTATTTTGGACTATTCTGGAGACATTCTGGGATGTTATTTGGGCGTATTAAGCCTATGTTCTTCATTTTAGTGAATGTAGCCAGTACATGCTCCCTAGTTACAGTTGGAGGCATTATGTTGCAGGGTATTATTGGGTGGATGGCTGGGGTGAGAGGGTGTAAAGTTGGAACTGAACTTGTCCACTAACAGGTTTGCTATATTATCAGGCTCAGTGAATGTGGCACCATTAACCACCAAATGCTGTGTGCTGTCCTTGAGGTTTCTGACATAACTGTAGAAGGCCTTATGGTTATCTTTCACCTGGGAGGATATCTTAACCTCAATGTTTGCTTTACATGACATAATTAGCCCTCTTAGTTGCAAATTTATTTTGATGACAGACTTTTTACCTTTATGGGGATTACCCTTCTTGACTGTTGCCATCATTTTTTCCCTTTTATGTATATTCTGTTTAATTTGGGATGACACCAGGGGGGTTGGTTCTGGGGCTAGATCTGGGCTTACTTTTGGTAGGTACAGTAGCCTTTATGTAGCCATTGACATGGTTGTATAGAGTTTCTTAGAAAAATTCAGCATAGGCTGGTGTGTTCTCCGGGTTTGGAGGGGCATTGAATTTTGACAAACCATCACTTAATAGTAGGTAATTTACCTTGGAATAGTTCCTAACTGTTAATGATTTTAATGTGATTATTTTGTTGATTTTAATTTCAAAGGGGGCAGCTTTATGGCTGGGCTTAATTAAGGAGGACAAGACATTGGGGGGCTGCAGTGTTCTCCCATATATGTCAGCATGAGGTCCAGTATGCTGGAGCCTCTAGTGGGTGTATTCACTATTTGATCAAGGTTGTTTGTAATTTTGAAGTCCACAAATCCCTATGTCTGTAGACTTGATGCTATGTAGGACTCTCAGTCTATGGAGGGGTAATTAAAGTCTCCCATGAATAAAGTGGTACATTGGATGGTAAGTGTCTTCAGTAGGTCCAAGTATGCACTATGAGCTTCTTGAGGCATGGAGGGTGACCTATAGCTGTCTAAGTTACAGTGCGGGATTTTGTCTATGGTGATCTGCACATGGAATAACTCCAGCATGTTATCCTGTTTGACCATCATATATGTATGCTCGTTATTGATGTATATTGAGACCCTTCCACCTTTAGCCCTTGTTTGTGCAGCTACTGCTGTAAAAATGTGGAAGGCACTGAAAACTTGCACTGCCAGGGTACTCTCTGCCACTTTAAGTCATGTCTCTGTAACTGCAGAGAGATCTATATACTTAAGGAGGAGGGCTTGGAGGGAGTGTATTTTTTATTTAGGAGCCTGGCATTGAGCAGTGACACCTTGAGGTTTCGAGTTGATTTTGCTATGCCGGTAGGTTTGTCAATTCGTAATTGCCTAAAAAGGCACTATGGTGGGGGACAAAGCTTTAGCCAGTATTCAAAAGCCTAAAGGGAAAAGGTGCAGATCATCTGGCAAAACAATGCAGTCCATTACCTGTGTCCTCCCAAGCTGAAAATTATTGGATCCCCTTGGAACGACACGAGAAAGTCAGTCAGTAATCGATCATTTTTTTGCTTATATTGTAGCATCATTCCAAGTGATGGTAATATCCTGCTCAATGCCAGGCTCATACCAGTCTGAGACACATAATCTAAAAGCTACATAATGTCTCTCTTCATATATCCCATGAGGTGCATCTCAGGTTATTTACACCCACATGGACTATGATGGAATCATACTGGCACCTGTAGCATAATAACTTGAGTGCATGTGTGATTTGGTGGGTCCTGGCTACAGATAAGTAACTAACAGTGATCTTCTCCTTGATCATCCTGATTAGAAGGGCCTTAATATATCTTACTATGGAGTCCCTTATGATGAGAGTCCTGGAAGGTGTGTTTGCTTGCCTTAGGGGCTTAGCATTTGGGGCTCCACTGAGAGTGACTGTATGTCTGGTGTCAAGTGTTGCTTTTTCTGAGTGCCTTTGAGCTTGCTGAGGCATAGCTTTGACAACGGGTGGTCTAGGTTATCTTTGTTGATTAGAAAGATTGATTTTAAGTGCCTCAGCATATGTTAGGCTATGTGTGTGTTGTGTACTATGTGAAGTAGGTATTGTGTGTGTTTTTTCAACAACCTGATGTGGACTTGAATGCAAGAGTTTATCCTCCAGCTTCTTTGTGTAATTATCCCATCCATACCTGGTGCTTTATTAGTTTTAAGATTTTTAATTTGGTATTTTAATTCCTTAAAGGAAAAAGACTTATCAATCCTGCTTTTCTTTTCTTTTGATAGCTTAGTATGTATGTTTTCTTTAAAAATATATCTAGTCAGTTGCTATTACTCAGGGTTGACCTTGTTTTATTAATTTCTTCATAATATCTGCTAAATATTTTAATATATCTGTCAGATCCATAGCTTTAATAGTATTATTCCCTTCTTTATAAACAATCTCCTTGTTATGGTTTATTTTAATCATGTTTTTCAATATAATAGCTATTTTTGAAGGCTCTTGGGGTTTATTGAATACAACTGTAATTTAATTGTTGATTAATGGAAATCTTATAATGTAAAATGTCTATGTATTTCTCATTTAGACTTTTCAAGTGTGTGCTTGCAGCTTTATCATTGGGTTTAAGGTTTAATTTCAATTTATCAGTTTTAGCTTGGGGAACATTTAACTCTTCATTCCGTTCCTTTCTTTTACAAATATACCAGTTCTTTACTTTACTTTACCATATAAGTAAGCTTTTAACATCTACCATAGTATGACATCAGTGACCTCACCATTATTGCTAAATTCCATAAATTGAGTTATCCCTTTTAATAACCATTCATTAAAGACTTTTATTTTAGTAATAAATGCTGGGAGTCTTTGGCAAGAAATTAAATTGTTTGGACTTAAAGTTAATTAAAATTCAAAACCATCATGGTCGGATAAGGAACACGAAACTATCAGTAGCTCCTCTATTTTGCAGTATAACGCACTGGATACCAATATTTTATCAATACTGGTTTGAGACCCAAATCTAAAAGAATAGTGAGTATATTTTAAAGTACCGTCTAGTTTTAAATCTGATGTATCTCTCATATACATTGTATTAATATAATGATTTAAATGTTTCGCTACTGAAGATAACCTGATTTGTTTAACATTTGTAGTGTCTTTGTCTGATAGGATGCAGTTAAAATCATCAGCTATCAACATTTCTGCTTTAGAGCATAGTGTTATAATATCTAAGTATTACTGAGTCAGGCAGAAATTAGAACTGATCAATTAAGGACTCATTCATAAGATAGACAAGGTCACTTAAGGTTAATCATTTGTTAACTGAGGGGGTGGAGCTAGGAACTAAACCTTCTATTTAAGGGGTAAAAAAAAACATTTCAGAGCTTTACCAGAAAGGCTCATCCAGACTCTGCTACACTTTGCTGTGAAGGAAAGGTTAGTTTGCTTTTATTTTTTGTATTTTGTATTACTTTATTGCCTTTCTATATTTTGAATACTGTGGTTTGTTTTCTTTACCTTGTGTTTTACTTGCATTCTGCTTTAACAGCATATTAAAACTTCAAAAGAGACCACAGCTCTCTCTCTTACTAGTCAGGCAGAAATTAAAACTGAGTCAGGCAGAAATTAGAACTGATCAATTAAGGACTCATTCATAAGATAGAAGAGGCCACTTAAGGTTAATCATTTGTTAACTGAGGGAGTGGAGCTAGGAACTAAACCTAACCTTCTATTTAAGGGGTAAAATCAAACATTTCAGAGCTTTACCAGAAAGGGTCATCCAGACTCTGCTACACTTTGCTGTGAAGGAAAAGTTAGTTTGCTTTTATTTTTTCTATTTTGTATTACTTTATTGCCTTTCTATATTTTGAATACTGTGGTTTGTTTTCTTTACCTTGTGTTTTACATGCATTCTGTATTAACAGCATATTAAAACTTCAAAAGAAACCACAACTCTGTCTCTCTTCTGAGCCAGGCAGAAATCAGAACTGATCAATTAAGGACTCATTCATAAGATAGAAGAGGTCACTTAAGGTTAATCATTTGTTAACTGAGGGGGTGGAGCTAGGAACTAAACCTTCTATTTAAGGGGTAAAATAAAACATTTCAGAGCTTTACCAGAAAGGCTCATCCAGACTCTGCTACACTTTGCTGTGAAGGAAAGGTTAGTTTGCTTTTATTTTTTGTATTTTGTATTACTTTATTGGCTTTCTATATTTTTAATACTGTGGTTTGTTTTCTTTACCTTGTGTTTTACTTGCATTCTGCTTTAACAGCATATTAAAACTTCAAAAGAGACCACAGCTCGCTCTCTTCTGAATCAGGCAGAAATTAGAACTGAGTCAGGCAGAAATTAGAACTGAACAATTAAGGACTCATTCATAAGATAGAAGAGGTCACTTAAGGCTAATCATTTGTTAACTGAGGGGGTGGATCTAGGAACTAAACCTTCTATTTAAGGGGTAAAATAAAACATTTCAGAGCTTTACCAGAAAGGCTCATCCAGACTCTGCTACACTTTGCTGTGAAGGAAAGGTTAGTTTGCTTTTATTTTTTGTATTTTGTATTACTTTATTGCCTTTCTATATTTTGAATACTGTGGTTTGTTTTCTTTACCTTGTGTTTTACTTGCATTCTGCTTTAACAGCATATTAAAACTTCAAAAGAGACCACAGCTCTCTCTCTTCTGAGTCAGGCAGAAATTACAACTGAGTCAGGCAGAAATTAGAATTGATCAATTAAGGACTCATTCATAAGATAGAAGAGGTCACTTAAGGCTAATCATTTGTTAACTGAGGGGGTGGAGCTAGGAACTAAACCTTCTATTTAAGCGGTGAAATAAAACATTTCAGAGCTTTACCAGAAAGGCTCATCCAGACTCTGCTACACTTTGCTGTGAAGGAAAGGTTAGTTTGCTTTTATTTTTTGTATTTTGTATTACTTTATTGCCTTTCTATATTTTGAATACTGTGGTTTGTTTTCTTTACCTTGTGTTTTACTTGCATTCTGCTTTAACAGCATATTAAAACTTCAAAAGAGACCACAGCTCTCTCTTCTGAGTCAGGCAGAAATTAACTCTGAGTCAGACAGAAATTAGAAATGATCAATTAAGGACTCATTCATAAGATAGAAGAGGTCACTTAAGGTTAATCATTTGTTAACTGAGGGGGTGGAGCTAGGAACTAAACCTTCTATTTAAGCGGTGAAATAAAACATTTCAGAGCTTTACCAGAAAGGCTCATCCAGACTCTGCTACACTTTGCTGTGAAGGAAAGGTTAGTTTGCTTTTATTTTTTTGTATTTTGTATTACTTTATTGCCTTTCTATATTTTGAATACTGTGGTTTCTTTTCTTTACCTTGTGTTTTACTTGCATTCTACTTTAACAGCATATTAAAACTTCAAAAGAGACCACAACTCTCTCTCTTCTGAGTGAGGCAGAATTTTTTTCCCACCCTCCCATGCAGTTACAGTTGTCTTGTTAAATACCACTGTCTTTCTAAATGCCTGCCTCTTATGTCAATCTAACCATATATCTCATTTTCTCTCTACTTTCACTGGCTTGTGTGAGTAATCACAAAATCATCATTTTTAAAATCACTCCCCTTCAACTATTTAAATTTATTGGCCATCCTACTGTATTCCATAGTACCAGAATACAAAAGTGACCACCCCTTTCAACCCATCTTGCTGTTTTAAAAATAGTAACTCTCCACTAAACCTTAACTTTTTATTTATTTTACATTTGTTGACCGGGCTAGTCTGGCTGGATAACAAGTCCATTTTCAGCAGAGGCACTTTCTACTAGTACATTTCATAAGAAATATATTGCTAAAAAAAAACTACAACTTAAGGAATAATAACACTGCAAGAGAGATATTCAACAGTAAAGTAACAAGTTTTCTCAAAAAAAAAAGAAAGGTACTGTTCTTCAATTCCAACAATTTTACAGAGAAAGTATAATACTTGTAGTTCTAATAGTGGTAGAATCAGAAACAGGAGTTGGAGTGGAGAGGAGAGGAGTAGAGGAGTAAGAGAGTAATAAATAAGATAAATTAGTCAGGTGTACTGCAGGAACAGAGCCAGTGGTTTTGGAAGTACAGTTTAATTTTCTGTTTGAAAAGAGGCAAAGATGTAGTCAGAGTTATGTCACTAGGAAGAAGATTCCAGTTTCTACCTACTGTATTAGTGAAAAGACAGTCACCAGCAAAGTTGTTTGACTTAATTGCTTTGGCCATTAGTTTATGAGAAGGGAGTTGAGATTGTTATAGGGATTATCAGTTGAGAAAGAATTGGGGTGTTGTCAGGTTGATAAAATATACTATGTGCAGTAGAGAGTTGAGGGATAAGCAAGTAGTTTTGGAATTCAAGCCAGCCTAGAAGTTTTAAGTTTAGACAATGGTGGGTTCTGAAGGGGTTACCAGTGGCAAAGCAGGCAATATTGTTATAGCAGGTTGTTAATTTAGCTAGATTGCTTTTTAAGATTGGTATAAATAGAGGCATATAGTAGTGAAGATAAGAGATGGGATTGGGCTATTTTGGTTCTAGTTGCTGGGGTTAGAAAAGGTTTAATTCTATATAGGGATCCTATTTTTCTGTTAACTAATTTGATGGTGTAATTAATGTGTTGATCAAGGAGAGATTATTGTCGATAGTTATACCTAGCAGTTTTGTTGTAGAGTCAGGTGAGATGATAGTGTTAGTGTTAGAGGAGATGGAGAAATGTAATGGGGTGGTACTGGTGGTGGGGTGAAAAGGAGAAGTTTAGTTTTTTTGGCATTAAGTAGGAGGAATCGTTTTGAGAACCATGTTTCAACAGTATTAAATATGTTTTGGGTAAGTGAGATCAGTTCTGTGGTGGAAGGAGCAGAACAAATAAGGATCGAATCGTCTGCATATTGAATGCATGTCGCTTGTGGGATAGCAGAATGAAGATCACTGATGAAGAGAGAGAAGAGAGAGGACCAAGAATGGAGCCCTGAGGAACTCCGATGGAAATTGGCAAGAGAGAAGAGATATGGTTTTCCCATATGACTGCTTGCTGCCTGTTGCTAAGATATGATCTAAACCATTTAATAGCTAGGTTATCAAGCTAGAGAGATTCAAGAATGTTAGTTAAGAGAGTGATTGACCATGTCGAATGCTTTTGAGAGATCAATGAAAAGAGCAGAAAGCCATGCTGACAGGGTGCTATAATGTTGTGAAGAGACAGATATTGTACTAGTTGCTGGTGAATGCATTTCTCCATAATTTTTGCTAAGGGTGAAAGGAGAGCAATTGGTCTATAGTTGGAGTAGTCAGTTTATGTAGTGGAATAATCTGAGAGACTTTCCAGATATCTGGGATGTCTTTTAAACAGGTAAAACTTAAGTTACCTACTTTCACATCTAACTTCTCTAGTGCACACTGCAGTGTGCATTTTTTTTCTTCTTACCTTTAAGCATCCCTGTGACTAGCACTTTCTCTAATACCTGCTGGAAAGCACGAGGAAGCCTTAAACTGATACAAGCACGAAACTCTCATTTTTAATAAGGAGAAATTAATAGTAGGCACTAAACATCCTATAATTGCAAAGTACCTTGCTAAGGTAAGGAAAAACAGCTCCTGTACTTTACAAAAAAAAAAAAAAAAAAAAGCACCAAACCAGGCATGTCCAAGGGTCAGTTTCCGGTGATTTCTCCTGTCCACCTCGTGAATCTAGGCATACTGGGGCAATGCAGCAATTGCCTCATGTACACAGACAACCCTCTCCTCCTACCATCCAACACTACAACCTATGAGAGATGCACGTACATAGCCAAAATGGAAGTAAAGTTCTCTCCTCCCAAGATTGTGCTAGACAGTCAAGAGGAGAAGGTTAACACCCACACTACACCTCAAGCAACACATAGCCCTTCTAAACCTACACCACCATCACACATATAGCAACACTAAATCCACATATGCAGAGGCCCTTAACTGTAACCTGCCCAAGCAACAAGGACCTCTGAAGCTGAAACACAAACAAACACCAATCACAACCAGAGTGTCACATAGCTCACAACACTAGTGTGCCACCCAGCAACAGCCCCTAAGGCAAGACAATGTACCTAACACTTTAGTCATAGGTGACTCTATAGTCCGGTACACTGATGTCCCTCTCACCAGGTTGAACAAGAAGAAAATTACAGTCAGCTGCCTGTCGGGTGCCAGGATCCACCACATAACGCATGCACTCAAGTCACTCCACAACAAGTACAAATATGACTCTGTCATTGTCCATGTTGGAGTGAATGACTTGAGATGTACCTCCCCGGACTACATGAAAAGAGACATGGAAGAGCTCTCGGATCATGTGGCCCAGGCAGGTATGACCCTAGCCCTGAGTAGCATCCTGCCTTTGCCCAGAATGATACCACAATATAAGAACAAAATGATTGACTTCAACAATTGGCTAAGCTTCTGGTGTCATTCAAAGGGGAACCAGTATCTGTCTGCCTGGGATGACATGATTGACAGACCATGATGCTTTGCCAGAGATGGTCTGCACCCGTCACTCCTGGGATTCAGTTTACTGGCTAAGGCTCTTGCCACCCCTATAGTGTCTTTTTTAGGCAAAGTTCAAAGGACAAAACCACCACCGTAACAGGTACAGGCATGCAAAATCTGAAGGTAATGCTACTCAATGCTAGATGTCTAAACCTCAAAATGCACTCTCTCGTGGCACTCCTAAAAATGAAGAATCGATATCTGTGCAGTAACTGAGACCTGGTTCAAGGCTCCAGAGAGCACCTCTGCAATACCAGGCTACAACTCTTACCACACTTTTCGGCCACCAAACCAGGACCGAAACACTAAAGGTGGAGGAGTGTCAATATTCACCCAGGATATTCACACCACCAGGCTAGTTGCCCAACACAATGTGTCTGAAATTCTCCAGGTGCAACTAACACTAGGTAAGACTGCAATCCAAATTGAGGCTTGCTACAGATCCCCCACCATATGCCAAGATACTCACTACACCTTTCTAAACATACTGAAAAATATTAAGATAGAACCAAACACCCTAATACTGGGTGATTTTAACTACCCTGCCATTAACTGGGAAAACTACTCATGTACCAACACCTTTGCCCAACGGTTCTTGGAATTTATAAATTCCAATGCCCTGGATCAACTAATCCATAGTCCCACCAGGAGATCCAATATCCTTGACCTGGTCATTACCAACATGGGAAATCGATGCTCCACACCTATGGTCACCCCCTCGTTAGTCAAGTCTGACCATAAGCTAATCACTCTTAACATCCACATCCCACCCCCACCCCCCAGTAAGGAAACCTCCATAAAAAACTTCTCCAAAGCCAACTTCATGCTACTCAAGTCAGAAGTGACAAACTTCATGACACCCATGCAGACAGAAACTGAAAGTTCAACTGCTGAATCCTACACTAAAGCACTGTACGAGCACATCCATTCATGCATGAATTGTGCCATCCCAACTAGAACCAAGATGCTCTCATCCAAAAAAGGAAGCCAATCTGGTGGTTCCCTGCCATAAACAAACTTTACAACAAAAGGAAGAAACTGTTGCAGAAAAGAGGAAAATCCCAGGATGCAAAAAACTCCCTTACCAGCCTCAATAAGAAACTGAGATCCCTCATAAAATCCTCCAAAGCTAGTTACGAAAATAAAATTGCCTAAGATTCCAAAGACAACCACAAGGCATTCTATAACTATGTCAAGAATCTAAATGGCAATGCTCAGATCTGCTCTGAGCTGAAACAGAATTGCATTAAATATACTGATCCCAAGGATATTGCTAATATCCTGGCAGATCGATTCAGTGCCAACTTCACCTCCCTCTCACCCCCTAAATGGCCCATCTCAATACTGGAAGATTGCCAAATTCCAGTAATAATGGCCACACAGGTAAAAAACGCACTCTCCAAAGCTAAGAATACAGCATCCATGGGACCAGATGACAATCCCGGGCTGTGTACTACATGAACTACAATATGAACTGGCACCTCACCTAAGTGTCATGTTTAATTATAGCTTCACCTCAGGTTTCGTGCCCATGGAGTGGTGCAGAGCTACAGTTATCCCACTCCACAAGGGGGGATCCACCTTGGATCCTGGAAACTATCGTCCCATCAGTCTGATAAGCCTTATCTGCAAGGTCATGGAGTGTATTATCATGGAACTTATAAACAAAGACATTGGCAACCTTCAAACACTGGACCCCACCCAGTCTGGGTTCGTGAAGTGCCGATCTTGTCTCCTGAACCTGATTGACTTCTTTGAATCAGTCTCCAGAGCCATGGACAAGGGTAAGGTGGTCCACACAGCTTATCTAGACCTTGCCAAGGCCTTTGACACCACCCCCCACTCTGGAATCATAGATAAACTTACTAAGCTGGGCATTAATCCCTACGTCACCCAATGGGTTGCTAACTGGCTTACTGAAAGAAACCACACTGTAAAAGTAGCCAACTCCAAATCCAGCTCCAGACAAGTGACAAGTGGAGTACCTCAGGGTTCAGTCCTGGGACCACTCTTGTTTGGCATCTACTTCTCTGAAGTACAGGCCAACACTAAGGGACTCTGGCTAACAAAGTTTGCAGATGACTGCAAACTGGGAGCCATTACTGAATCCCCAAATAATGTGGATTCTCTACAAAAAGGCCTTACAGAAACAGATGCTTGGTGCCAGAGCCATGGGCTCAAGCTCAATGCCAAGAAATGTATAGTTATCCCCTTTGGGAAAAAACATGTACCCATGAATTACCATATAGGTGGCAGTACAATAAACACTGAAAGTGTGATAAGAGACTTAGGGACACAGGTGGACAGTGGTCTCACCTTCAATAACCACATCGACACAACAGTCAGGAAATCCTTCTATGTGGCACACCTCATCACTAAGGGCTTTTCATCCAGAAAAAAGGAGGTCATTGTCCCACTGTACTCATCCCTCATTAGACCCATTATAGAATACAATGCCCCATTTGGTATGTACCTCTCAGGACATCTGCAACAACTGGAAAGGCCACAGAAATACCTCACTAAAAGAATCACAGGCCTAAAGCAGATGCCCTATGCTGACCGCCTTGAAAAACTCCAGCTATACTCTGTCGCATATTGTCTACTCGGAGGCGATCTCTGCTTAACATACAAGGCCACATCAAACCCAGAGCTGTTGGACATGCTACACTTAAAGAAATCCCAATCCCTCAGAGCCACATGCTCCAGGGATCTAAACCTTGTCATCACAATAAACAAAACATGCTGGAGGGATAGGTTCCTGACCCAGAGACTCCCCAGACTCTGGAATAGATTGCCCATACATGTCAAGCAGAGTGCCTCTTTGACCCTCTTCAAAAGGAACCTTGACGATTGGATGGGAAAAAGGAAATTCACCCCGGGGATCACATCAGTCGCCCTGCTAGACAGGGGTCCAGGGAAGTAAATAGTGTGGGAAGAAATAGCCAGGGAATTGTTATGGCTAGGCTTGTATAGGCCCTAGGGCTGATAGCCTAGTACCAACCTATGAACCTATGAACTATTTTAGAACCAATCCCAGGGATTCAATAGGCATTTATAAAGGTATAGTATTTTTTATCAATTTCTATTACCACCAATCCCAGCATATCATTCTTTTCAGAATAGGAATCTGCTATTTTAGGTAGACCTGACTTTTTTCCAGAGAATAAGAACACTTGTCCAGGTCCCCTTCAAGAAGCACATTACACCAAATGACATTTGATGACCTTTATTAAATTTCCATAAACATAAATGTTAATCAATATTCATTCATTTCAACCAAACATGATACAGGTGAAATAACATCCATGTAGAATTATCTTAGGACAGGACTGTGTAAACCTGCTCATCCTGATCAATAAGCAGCATCCATACCTTCACTCATTTACTTATGAAGCAGCATAACCACTCACTTTCATTACCATTTATTGCATTATACCATCAACCAAATAAGCAGCTTCCTCCAGTTACTTATGTACTTGCCAAGCAGCGCAACCGCTCACTTTCCTTTTCAAACTTATTGAACTGACCATCCAGAACTAGAGGGGGAACAGAAGAGGGCAAGCCTGCTCCACTTTCCACTCACCAGACTAACCAGGCTGTTCCCCCCTCTGTGGCACACTTCCAACAAACTAAGCACCATTACGGCATCCAACCAAACATTATTCAATGTACCCTATCCCCACTAACCAAGGTGGGTAGAGTTAACTCCTAAAACCCAATCACATAACAAAATAAACAGTTACAAAACAACTGAAAACAAAACACTGACCCTTCACCTATGCTAAGATAACCTAGCATTGCACTGCACATGAGCTAAATAATCCTCACTTCATGACCAATGGCAGCTCCACAAAGACTTCAAGGGCATTATAAAAACCACGCAGAGTCAACTACATGCCATCATGCCACATTCCAACCCCATTTACCACCCAATCCAATAATAACCAAATCAGCCCTCTTTAATGCCAGAGCACTAACAATTCTAATGACTCTCCCATCACTACCAACCAAAATAGTATCATTAAACTCCTGTTGTCTAGCAATCCTGCCATCACACTATCTCTTATAAGCAGTAAAACAAAATAAATCAACAGTCATCATGGCATTCGAACAACTAAACAAAAAAAGCCATACTATTCCATTAGTAAACCCAATTGCATACCATCATACCAATGAGATATCTTTAACGCAGGTGCAATATCAATCCAGACATTAAACCAACTAGCCTTTATAACATGAAATGATTAAACAACCATCATGGCATTGTTAGCAGCCCAACCACCATCAGCCCTGTAAGTTCCATATTGGCAACTGGAAACAAGCTGTAATCCCCCAACACCCCAATGAACTTCCTACACCAGCTAACACAAACACCAAAAGTAAAATAAATACTCCATGTCCTCTCAATCATCTGCCCTCAGACAAACCACTGACTCAACCCTGCAACTTATAAACCTTATCACATACATAGCCAAAGTGACAGAAAGGCCAAATGACTGAAAGTAAACCCTTAGTCCCTCCCTGATGTTAACCCAATGCCCCCTAAACCCAGACAAGGGCAATCGCCAACTAACCTTAACAGCAGCCCTATCATAGATCACGAACCTTCCTGTCATTCCTCCAACTATCCAATACGAGTGTAGCACCTAAGAACCATCCTTGCCCTTGCTGGCCCTCATCTTTCTGTAATGACTAACCACAGTCATAACAAATGCCACACATACACCCCCAAACCCCACACCTATAAAGGTATAATAAAAATACAAATCCCTATAACCCACCCTATATATCTGCCACAAGTGCTTATCAATAGAATTAAGCCACAAGCAGCAAAATTGATAAACTACACCAACTATCAACCTTACCAAAGTAACCCACTCAAACTGGCCAAAAGAAACATGTCCTACATCTGCAAGACATCACCACTGCCCCAACTTAATGTGCTTTAATGACCATTGAATAAAATTACCTACTACCCTATAGCCTCTCCAGCACTCAAAACATCCACAAAACAAAAAAACATTACCTTTCAAGTCCATTTCCATGAGGGCATTGACTGTTACTCACTCAGCACTCCATCTGTGACCTCAATAAGCACCACCTAAGTGATCAGGACTTCCATTTAAACATGCAGCCAAATTTAACCCTGCAGCAAAACCATTCTCACTATGACGACCATCTAGCGTATGTGTTCTGTATGTCTTCCTGTACAAATATATCCAATATTAAGTAACTAACAACTTAGCAGCATGGAAGGAAAACCCAGGAATACCCAACGAAACCCACACAAATGTAAGGAGGGCATGCAAAGCCCACACAACTGGCCCTTGGCTGACGATCGAACTGGAGAACCTCTAGCTGTGAAATGACACAAACCGCTGCACCACTGCATCCCATGATGTTTAAATAATAGAACTCTTAATTCTACCATGGATTGTACATTATCCTGTATCACAAATCAAACAAGGTCATAAAACATTAATACTTATTCTAGAGTAAAGAAAAAATTGGTTGTGCTTCATCATCCTGGACAGTCACGAGTTTCTTCTTCATCCGGACCACTGAGCTTGCCTTTCCACCTATCCATTTCTGATTATTTGATTAACAATTTGGGTGTAAGCTAATTGCAGAATCAGTTAACTGCAGATAAAGCAAATTCCCATTTACGGCAGCAGCCTTGAAAATGAAGTTGAGGCATAATGGCCACAATCCACCGACTGACAGTTCCCATGAGATTCCACAGAGTTTCTGCAAATTCCGAAGCTCACATGAGTCTGCACGTCAAACAACCTGTTCTCCAAGCATGGTCCACTAACAACGAGGTGAATTGAGGACACCCAGCTAAAACTAAACCATTGAGAGAGATGCCTGGTCTGCCCCATCAGCCTTATACATGCAGTCTGCCCCATCAGCATTATACATGCAGTCTGCCCCATCAGCCTTATACATGCAGTCTGCCCCATCAGCCTTATACATGCAGTCTGCCCAATCAGCCTTATACATGCAGTCTGCCCCATCAGCCTTATACATGCAGTCTGCCCCATCAGCCTTATACATGCAGTCTGCCCCATCAGCCTTATACATGCAGTCTGCCCCATCAACCTTATACATACAGTCTGCCCCATCAGCCTTATACATGCAGTCTGCCCCATCAGCCTTATACATGCAGTCTGCCCCATCAGCCTTATACATGCAGTCTGCCCCATCAGCCCTATACATGCAGTCTGCCCCATCAGCCTTATACATGCAGTCTGCCCCATCAGCCTTATACATGCAGTCTGCCCCATCAGCCTTATACATGCAGTCTGTCCCATCAGCCTTATACATGCAGTCTGCCCCATCAGCCTTATACATGCAGTCTCCATTTCCTTTTTTTTTTTTTTAGGCACCTACACTACACTGCGCATGCGGTGGCAAACTCATCCCCACACAGAGCTTGCAGCCAGTGAAACGCCATCATGTTATGCTCTTCTGTTCCTTTCATCTGTCAACTATTCACTAATGAATGGCATGTAGCAGAAAGCCGTGACCACTATTTCCGAAATAATTCGCTCGATACAGTTAATGCCTACTATGCTGATATAGCATATTTACCAGAAATTTAGTGCTCTTTCTTTATTGAAATAAAGCTTATCCTGATGGTATAGGTGACAATTCTAGTTGTTTATACTGACCATTGGTAACACCAGTAGCCGGAATTTATCTTCTGCCCGCTATACATCTACCAAGTTTTGTGCAAATGTGCAGATGAGATATGACTTCTATTAACATAAAGTAGCATGTCTAAAACATAAATTTAATTAGAATCACTAATGGCTATAACCTTGTATAACCTTTTGTACTGCATCATTTTCCTTTTAAAGCAGGGTGTCAGCCCCCAACGTTAATGAAGTGCGATGCAGACAGCATTACCCAGAACTGCAACCACTCACTCCAGACACCTTCAAGACTATACTCTGCCCTAAATGTGAACCACAGCCCCCAAATGAACTGCACCATAAATCCCAGCCCAACCTTAACCAAGATTACCCCTTATTTAGACACAAATGTCTCCCAAAAAAAAAAAAAAAACTCTATAATAATATATGTCATATATACACAACATTACCTACCACTAACCAGTATCCCAAGGCCTACCTTTTTTACTGGAATACCTACAAGTCATCGCGGGCATACTTTGCCTTAGCAAGTTCATGCCAAAATGTGACTCTTATTCCAGTTACACTTGCCTAACATCCTTTAAGCCCCTCCCTACCCCTACCTCACTTCCTCCCAAATCTCATCCATTTCTATTTAACCCTATCCTCCCCCTATCCTCCCAAATCCTACTACTCTAACTACCACCCACCTTGAAGATGTCCCTGTACAAAATGGTCTGTTCCAAACCTCATTTCTTCTTTTTGAATCAGACTGAGAGCCAATTAAAACTGAATAATCTTTTAACAACAATCTATTTAAATCTTTAGTCAATAAATGAGTTTCCTATAGAAAAATGATGTCTGCTTTATGCAGAGTTAAATACTTATTTAAACTACCCCTCTTTAAAGGGTTATTTAACCCAGTCATATTAGATGAAATGCATTTATATGCTGGCATCAACTGGAACAACAAGTATAGAAATTACTGTGAAATGATTTAGTGCATTAAGCATTACACTAACAAAAGAACAACTTGTTATGGACAAACACAATAAGGATGATGTGAAAAATTCAGACTTAAAAACATTTCTAACCTCCCACATGGAAGAAAGTATCCCAGGCGTGATGAAAAGTTCATACAAGCCGCTTATAAGAACACCATAACACAGTCAATCACATAATTGCTACAACTTTATCTAGACAACAAAGTTAATCTATAATAAGACATATCAAATAGAAGAAATGTAAATAACTATTCATTATAATAATTAACATTAATTATATATATTACCTATCATACTGAATATATGCTGAGACCATTCTTAATACTCGACATATTTATGCGAATTAAGAAACTCTGTGTTATGAGTAAACAATCCCCAGGATTTAATAAAATCCATGCAGGCAAAATGCAGAGCCTACAAGGAATATATCTGTGTACACGGCCATAGTTCCCCCTCGGTAACGCACCATGCATATCAGTGATGGTGCACTGCCGAGGGAGAGCCGAGGAACATAGGTATTGAATTAGTGTAGGTAGAGATGTAGCAGCTACCCATGGCTGCAGATGAGTGTGAGGCTCCATCTAATGCACCCCACCACTGTTGTAATATTGTGAAGTATGTCAACTGTCTAAGAAGTCTTTTTGCATGATGTGTTATGTTTTTTTTTTGTAGACTTGTAATTTTCTTTTTTGCTGCATGTTTGCATGGTGTGGAGTACATCAATGCCAAGCTGTGCTCATATATAGACAGCTGACACCTGGTAGACATCTAAAAATAGAAACCAGATGTAATTAGTTATCATAATTAAATTTATTTATTTATTTTTTCATTTACATTTGTGCGACACAGCCCAGAGCGCAGCAGAGCCGAGTGGAGCTCATACATACATGACAGACACCTGCCAGACATCTAAAAATAGAAACTGGATGTAATTAATTATTTATTTATAGGTGTGTTAAGCATGTTTATGTGGCAAAGCACGTGATCAGAAAAGCTAACAGGTGGTCTAGTAGTATATGTGAAGGTGTATGAGTTTTCATCACATCCAACTAACTACATTGGTAGAGTTATGGTCTTCTGTGTAATAGGTCCTAGGTTTGAGCCCATAACAGGCAAAATATGTCTGTAAATGAATGTACTATTTTTCTTTAATGTCATTATAGTATTGTGAACCTTGGCACTGCTGCACTCTGCTAAGGACTGCTCATTCATTCTAAGCAGTGCATACACACAATTGACTGTTGGAATGGCTGGCGATGTTGGTAAAGGTGTGTGCTTCCGGGTGCAGCGGTGGAGAATTCAGGAGTCCAGGGTCATTGTCAGGCTCCTTATTGAAACCATGAACCACAGCTGATGCAGGGTGGATTCCAGGGCTCAGAGTGTAAGGCAGAGGCCTGGACTGTTTGGCCAGGGAACTCACCAGTGCTACTGGTATCTCCCGCACAGGTGAACAGTGTCATCACTGTTTTGATGACCTGAGAAGGAAGAAGAGGGAAACCCCAGACACCTCAAGCTGGGAATGCTCCACAAGTATGTAAGTATGTCTTCCTCTGTCTAACCAAAATGCAAGCTGAATGTCTGCAAAACAGGTATGCATAATGGTGTGCTTCTCACCCAACAGCTGCAGCTGAGAGGGGTTGCAATGTCAAGTCCCATGTTGGGCGGCTGGCCAGGTTGCACCATGAGTGCGGTAAGTACAGATTTAGTATGCCAACTGTAGTGCAATAAGCAAGAAAGGGTAAGGCATTTGCTGCAATAAAGTATACACAAGTATATTGCCTAATGAGCAGGATTCAAAATAATTCACTACACACTGCAGAAATTATCTGTTAACAAGCTTTATTTCTACTCTCTACTTTTAAACAGAAAGACTACTTTAATAACATATTTCTGCTAACAAAACTAGTGGCACAAAACAGTAACTAAATAAAATTAATAGTTTAAAACAGCACTTTAGCCATGCAGTTCAACAATTCTTTAAAGCATAAGAAAAGAAAAGGTTAATACATCACTGGTTGGCACTTCATCATATCCGCCTCGTCGACTGGGGAGCCCAAAACAGTCTGGTATCTGTGTGGAGATTCCGACTGGGAACAGACCCACGGCAATGCATCCATTCCACGGAGAACTCCAAACCAGACCCCTGTGAGACCCCAGCTTATATAGACTGCTTGTTATAGGTTCATAGGTAGGTACTAGGCTATCGGCCCTGGGGCCTATACAAGCCCAGCCAATAACGTACCCTGGCTTTTGCCACGCAAGAAATTTATTTTCCTGTGCCACTGTCGAGCAGAGCCACAGACGTGATCCCCGGGGTGAATTTCCTATTTTCCATCCAATCATCAAGATTTTTCTTGAAGAGTGCTAATGAGGAGCTTTGTATGATATAGATAGGTAGTTTATTCCAGAGAATGGGAAGCCTCTGGGACAGGAATCTATCCCTCCGGCATGTTCTGTTTATTGTGGTGACAAGATTTAGGTCCCTAGAGCATGTAGCTTGGATGGATTGGGATTTCTTTAAGTGGAGCATGACCAACATCTCTGGGTTTGACATAGCTTTGTATGTTAGGCAGAGATCACCTCTGAGTAGGCGATATGCAACGGAGTAAAGCTGGAGTTTTTTGAGATGGTCTGCGTAGGGCATCTGTTTGAGGCCAGTAATCCTCTTTGTGAGGTATTTCTGCAGCCTTTCCAGTTGTTGTAGATGTCTTGTGACGTACATACCAAAAGGAGCATTGTACTGTATAATGGGTCTAATGAGTGATGAGTAGAGGGGAACAATGACCTCTTTTTTTCTGGATGAGAAACCGTTTGTGATGAGGTGTGCCACGTAGAAAAATTTCCTGACTACTGTGGTGATGTGATTATAAAAGGAGAGACTACTGTCCACCTGTGTCCCAAGGTCTCTTATCACACTTTCGGTGTTAAGTATACTACCGCCTATGTTGTAGTTCATGGGTACAGAGTTTTTACCAAAGGGGATGACAATGCACTTTTTGGCATTGAGCTTTTGGCCATGGCTTTGACACCAGGCATCTGTCTCAGTGAGGCCCTTTTGTAGGATGTCCACATCGTTAGGAGTTTT
Source organism: Protopterus annectens (assembly GCF_019279795.1). Lineage (NCBI taxonomy): Eukaryota > Metazoa > Chordata > Ceratodontiformes > Protopteridae > Protopterus > Protopterus annectens. The sequence goes on from NC_056729.1 coordinate 730,388,239, forward strand.
GATTATGGCTCCTAATTTGCAGTCATCTACGAACTTCATTAGCCAAAGACCTTCTGTGTTAGCCTGTACTTCAGAGAAGTAGATACCAAACAGGAGAGGACCCAAGACTGAACCCTGTGGTACTCCACTTGTCACTGGTCTGAAGTCGGATTTGGAGTCTGCTACTTTCACAGTGTGGGTTCTTTCAGTGAGCCAGTTGGCAACCCATCTTGTGACATAGGGATTTATACCTAATTTAGTGAGTTTATCTATAATTCCAGAGTGGGGGATGGTGTTGAAAGCCTTGGCAAGATCTAGATAGGCTGTGCGAACCACCTTACCCTTGTCTACGGCTTTGGTGACTGCTTCAAAGAAGCCTGTCAGGTTTAGGAGACATGATCTGCCTTTTACAAACCCGAACTGGGTGGGATCCAGAGTTTGGAGATTACCAATGTCTTTGTTTTTAAGTTCCATGATGATACGTTCCATGGCCTTGCAGACCAGGCTCATCAGGCTAATGGGGCATTAGTTCCTGGGGTCCGTGGTGGCTCCCCCCTTGTGGAGTGGGATAACCACTGCTGTGTGCCATTTAGCAGGCACAAAGCCTGAGGTGATGCTATGACTGAACATGGTACTTAGGTGGGGTGACAGTTCGTTCTGTAGTTCATGTAGGACGCAGCCTGGGATGTTGTCTGGTCCCATGGAGGCACTGGATGCACTGAGAGCACTGTTTCTTTTTCAGTTTGGTACCTAGTGCCTCCAGATATGTTTTTGTGTATTTATGTGTATGTTTTGCCAGTGCTTGTTTTGTAGATCCATGTGTGACTGGTGGTGTGATGCTAGTGTGTCTCTTCTCCTCTTGACTGTCTGTTACAGTCATGGGTTGAGAGCGCTTAGCCTCCAGCCTGGCTGTGTATTTGCATCTCTCACAAGTGTTTGTGTCTAGAGGTAAGAGGAGAGGGTTGTCTGTATACATGCTAGTTGTGACATTGCCTCAGGATGCCCAATTCCACCAGATGAACTGGAGAGTACACCTGAAGCTGACCTCTGGATATGCTTGGAAGAGTGAGTTTCACTTGTCTTGCGGACAGTCGAGGGTCTTATGCTGTATTATAATAGTGCTGTCTAGGAGACTTGGAAAATAATAGTGCTGTCTAGGAGATTTGGACAAGTGTTGATTTGGGTTATTTAAATGCTACAATAAGAGCAGTTGATCTGAAGCACTTGAGTTGAGGCTTGCCTTGTTCTAAGGGAAAATTTTCAGTGCTGACTTTGTGGAGCCAGGAATAGTATACTCTAGCTAACCGGTGCTGCCCGACGCTGCTCTGTGCACAAGACAGCGCAAAAAGAGAGTTGCAAGCTTTTAAGAGAGTGAGATCAAGGAGTTTGGAATTTACCCAAAATGGCCAATAAAACTACAGTTTCTAGGCAGTAACCACTCCTACAGGGACAGGCAGGCTGCTCAGTGTTAACCACTGCCATTGGTGAACACAGAGACTTCCCTTTAGCCCAAGTAAGCACTGGCCTCCAAGAAACTTACAAAACAGTTCAGAACAGCAATTATGTAACAGAACCTTTTTTAAATTATAGAAAGTGGGAAAAATAACAAGATTTTATTACTTTTTATTTGTCAAAATTGGATGAGGAGAAAGAAAATCCCTTGGATAATTTGGAAAAGGAGGTCTGAAATGTATTTGAGATTCCCTGGATCAACTTGCCACTTTCATCACACTATTTGATCATCCTTGCAGCAGAGGGGACAAGCATTAAATGTCTATCTAACTCTCATGTTTTAAATCATCTAAGAGGTTCTGAGAATGTATTCAAACATACCTCCATAAAACAGACAGTAGCCATAGACCTGGAAGAAATATCATCAGAATCATACACACACTGCAAACAATGAGGGAACTGTGCAATAGAAGAAACTAAGTTATTTAAAGCAGTTTTTTTTCTCAAGAAGAAACTGTTGATAAAGCATTCCACATACTTTCACAGCATGACAGAACACACATTAACATATCAGCCTGACAATTTAAAATTCTGAAAATCAAAGTTGCAGAAGTATACACTTTTCCCCCATACCTATCAATATGTTTTTTCCATATTAGAAATGTATGATTGGAATTAACTAAGTGCTTAGCAGCAGTGGAGCCAACTAAGGCTATAGCTGCTGGGTCAGGTTTGGAAACAGTGTTTAAACATTTAAAAGAGAGGAATTTTATGCATCTTTTCTGCCTTTATAGGGACAGCTGGCTGACTATCAAGAAAATTGCAGGCATTAAGACACAAATCCTCTAAAGCAGGCAGGACAGGAGGAATGGAGGTAGGTTTTGGAAAGTCCTTCTGAAACAACTCATAGGATTTTCTGAGGGACTGAGAAACGTCAGTGTTCTCCCACTGAAAACACTGGGACATTCTAGAAACAGTTTCAGAGAAAGGAACCCCAGCAAAGGAAGAATCAGGAATTGAGATCTCCAGTGAGTCTGAATCAGACATCTCTTGAAAAAAACCTGAATCTGTCCCTGCATTTTCATGTTCAGAATCAGAATCTTGAATCTCTTAAGGAAAAGAGGCATCCCTCTTTCTTTTACCAGAAACTGCTTTACAAGAAAGATCTATAGCCTGAATTAAACCCTGAGCCAGTCCCAATAAACTACTCCTATCCAAAGAAATTTGAGTAGGAGTAGATACATGTTTGGTGTTCTGTTTCTTTTTGAAAAGAAAAATTAGGGCAACTGTGTTACTAATAGCAGCCAATTCTTCCCAATTGATGGCTATATTGTTCTACACAACAGGGAAACCTTCCCTGTTCCCTCTCCTAGTACCAACAAAAGTGGCTCTTTCTTGCCCACTGAGGGGACTCCCAACAGCCACAGAGGATGTGGCTAATTCCTAGTCCATAGTGGATGCAGGTGCTACACAAGAGTTATTTGGGTTAGAATATGAGTGGTCTGAGGTACAACTAATGCGCACTGCAGCTGAGGCAAATTGCTAGCCTGTTGTGGTGGCAAAGGCTATTTGCTTAACTTTTTCTTTTTTGTGGCTGGAAGAAGGACTGACTGTGGGACTGAAAATCTGTTCCATTGTCAAACTAAAAATGGTGCCTCTTTCCAGAAGGAGGCAAGCTGCAAAATTTACTTTTGTAACAGAAAAACAAGAATAAAAAGCACTTTAAGACAGTGGGAACAATATAGTGGCCAGTTTAAAGACATTAGACCATAAATTAAAGAAGCACAAAAAGTTGCAACTCGAAATTTCACTTCACAGAATATACTAAACAGAATATTGTCCCAAAAGGGATAAGATTGTGGCAGTATCCAACTGGGCTGGAGTCTGGCTCAACCTTCCACCACGAACTTATAGATCATTTTAATAGACAGGGTTTGGAACTTATAAACCTGATGTCTAAACATTATGATACTCAATTTGATAATATAGCAAGAGAAGTGGAGGACTTAGATAACATCATAAGGGCAGACCATGATTTCTCATGGTATCTATATGATGATAATAGAATTTTCACCAGTATTGATGAACAAGTCATGAAATTAAGGGACACTAAACTTATAAAACTGCAACGAAATCAAGTGGACTACAATAATGGAGTGGTGTATCCTAATCCAACCCCTTCACAAAATTGGAACCCTATTGGCAGGTTCCATCAACATCCATCCAAT